>NW_010174187.1:33272-73034 GCF_000695765.1 Mesitornis unicolor | reverse complement strand
CGCTCTGGCTGCGGCAGGGTTTGTGTTGTCCAAACCTGTCAACTTGGAGAGTGTAGTGCCTAAGAAACAGCGGTTGCCTCCCGTCATCTGTAAGAGCTGAGGTCTAGAGAGTTGGTGGGCCATAGAGCTTGCAGGTTATGATTACATTCTTAATAAACTAAGACCTCTTTTTTGCCTTGCATAAAGGTTTAAAAATTATTATTACTATTTTTCAGAATATTTTTAAAAATTATAATGAATATTTGACTGAGTTTTTTCTGGACCAAAATAACCTGAGAAGAAGTTGGGGTTGTTGGTTAATGAAAAGCTCAATGAGCCAACAGCATGCGCTTGCAGCCCAGAAAGCCAACCATCAAAAGAAGAGTGACCAGCGGGTCACGGGAGGTGATTCTCTCCATCTACTCTGGTGAGACCGCACCTGGAGTGCTGTGTTTAGCTCTAAGGCCCCAACATAGGAAGGACATGGACTTGTTGGAGAGTTGAAGGCCACAAAGATGACTGGGGGACTGGAGCACCTGTCCTGTGAGGCCAGGCTGAGAGAGTTGGGGTTGTTCAGCCTGGAGAAGAGAAGGCTCTGGGGTGATCTCATAGCAGCCTTCCAGTACCTGATGGGGGTCTACAAGAAAGGTGGAGATCTCTCTTGTAGTGAAGGCACAGATTTCTGCAGATTGGTACTGCAGGTGCCAATGTCCTTGCTTTTTGGAAGGGCATGTAGTGATAAAACAAGGGGTGATGGTTTTAAACTGGAAGAGGGTAGATTAAGATTTTGATATTATGAAGAAGTTCTTTACTGTGAGGGCGGTGAGACACTGGCACAGGTTGCCCAGGGAAGCAACTGATATTAATGGTTTAAAAAACTCCTTTTTTTTAAAGTATGCCAGTAATGTTCTACTGGCATTTTTATTCATAAGCCATTGCAATGATGATTTTACAACAGCACCTCCATTAATATTGGAGCTGATGAGATTGTAAAGTGTTGGTGTTCGTAGCATAGATTCTTTACAATGCGATTCTGGATTTAGAATAAATAACTTTTTTTTAATCTAAGGACATCGAAGTCTAGTGCTTCAAAATGAGAATTTGTAGTACAAGACTTCTGCAATTCAAATGTCTTTTTTATTGAGAGGCAAGACTGAAAGATATTGAATGTTTGATTCTGGTTTAATTCCGTTTACCAAAGTAACAGCAGCTTTCACATCTTACAAGAGCATTTAATTTCTTAAAGTCTTAAAATCACGTGGTTTTGTACTCAAAATGATCTTAAAAATAACATAAATTATACACATTTCAGCTTTTTAGCAATTCATAAAAAACCAATCATTATTTCAGGTCAAAGTGGAATGTAAATCATTATTTTTTTGAACCATAATTCTCGTGTTACTTTTACTAAGCGGGGTTATTTCAAACTTAAGAACTTAAACGACTTTCTGGGAACATAGACCAAAAAAAAATTGGAAAAACCAGTATATATTCTTTAGATTTTTTGGGATTTTATAATGTTTAAAAAATTGCTGCCCCAGTGAAATATTTTTGTATGCTGAGTCTAAGCTTTCCATCAAAACATTTTGTTCCGTCCAGTGTGAATCACTTCTTTGAGACTAAGGGATCCACAAATAAAATTATCCAGAGAAAAGATTCAGATCCTGACGGGGGTTGCACTCTTTTAACCTCGTGTATTGTTAGGAGCTCAGACTGAAAGCATTGGTTGGCAGGTGGATGTCGAAGTAGTTTTGACAGTGGCAGCTGGATGTGCTGCTCTGGTGTCATTAGGGAGCAGACGTGGATTAAATCAGTTTTGTTGCCCTCTCAGAGGGTGACTTGGTGTTTCGCTGTAACAGCACGTGGTGAGACCGCTCGCTTGGGCAGCTCCTCCATTGAAATCCCCGCTGCGACTGCGGCTGAGCGCGATGCGCTTCATTTAAACGTACGTGTCCTGCAGGGGTGCTTTTTGTGCCTGTATTGTTCTTAAAGTTCCATCAAATATTTTTCATTCTGGCCGCTGCTCAGACGGGTGCCTAACTCTGTGCAGACCCGTTTGCTCAAGGGGGAAAAAAGTTCTTGGAAACATTTTCAAGCACCCCACTCCCTCTCCTTCATGTCTGTATTTTGTATTGAACTCCCACTGATGTAACATGAAGACCTGAATACTTCTGTAGTGTGAGGCAAAGCTCCTTGCAGTTGGTGAGGTGATCCCTTCTGCACTGATGGGCCTTGGGACGGTGTCTCAAGCCTCTGTTGCACGTGGGCCCTGCCTGAAGGGTTTGCTGGGACGGGATCCCCCTTGTGGGACGGGATCTCTTGTAGCATGGGATCCCTCTTGTAGGACAGGATCTCTCTTGTGGCATGGGATCTTTCCTGTAGCGGAGGCACAGATTTCTGCAGCTTGGTCCTGCAGGTGCCAATGTCCTGCTGCTCTGCGCCAATGCTGCTCGGTGTCAGTGCGTTGTGGCTGCTGTCCATGAATCTTTGAAATAACTTTAGGTTTTGAAAATAAGAATCTAGCTTTAATAGTGTGAGTGTATTTCTGGCTCTGTGCCTTTATAAAGATGTGTGTTTATTTTGTAAGAGAATAAAGACAGGGAACTGACAGATCTGTTGCTGTAGAAAGGCTGATGAGAGGGTAGCAGTCCTGTAAGTTTGCCAGCAGTAAGCTTACAAGTGAGATTTAGAACAGCATAACAAGTGGTGGCTTATGGATTTCTCTCTAATTAGCTGAGCAGTTGCTTCATAGGTTGGGTTTTTTTCCTTCTTTCACCCTTCATGAGAAAACGAAGCTTTTCCATTTAAATAAGATACTTTTATCTGTCGGTTTTCTTCATGGCAAAGGTGATGCTGACTGACTGGGTACTGGTGTGCTCATCTTTCACAGTTGAGCTGAGGTTCTGTTGCAGAGTATTTGTCATAGCGCACTCACTTCTTGAGTGCCATGAGTTTTAATTATCACCTGAATCACACTGATTGGTAAAAATAATGCTGCAGAGATAATTGGAGGGCTCCGATGCGAGCTGTAATCAGCAATCTCAATAAAACCACTTAGATTAAAATGCAGTTTGAATTAGAGTACGTGCGGACAATGTGTGTTTTACAAATTACAGGGTAGAGGCCAAGTGTTTTTGAGGGGTGTGAGGGAGAAGAGAACAAGCACATTCTGATATTCAAAACCAATTAGCTCTGCTCAGCTAATTTAAATTGAGATTAAAACTTCTGAATACAAGAGCTGTTCCAGTACAGTCTGGAATCCAGTAAATTCACAGCGTGTGTCTGACAGAATTGAAATCCGTAGTCAAATATAGTTTGATTTTGTAGCAAAGGAATAGTTGCCATCAAAATAATCGTCCTTCATTTGAGTCTGTGAGATTTGTCACTTGAAGCTCATGATATATTAATTTTAAAACTAAAAGTTGTCAGCGACAAATAACCTTGCAAGTATTAAACATCGTTCTGCATTTCAGAGAGACCTGCACTTGTTGGTTCTCTCTTTTGGGATTAGTGCACTCCATTATTTGTAAGTGGAGAAACTGCACAAAGATGAATAAACGCATGTAAATATGGTCATAGGCTCTCACATACTGCACAGCCCTGAAGTAATGATATTTTCTGACTATAGATGTTAGACTTGCCCATAAAGAGCTGAGGCACTTCCAGAGCTCGTGTTCATAAGAGTCTCATTTCTGCTGGATGTTTTGATGAGTTGCAAAACATTTTAGAGAGCTGACTCTCAGCATGTAGGGCATGTAACATGAATGTTTGTCCAGCTGAAACCCCTGTATTTTGTGAAGATGACTTTTTATTTGGTAAATTTTGGTCTACTCTACATTAAAAGCATCTGTATGAATGTCTCTTCCAGCTTGGTTTTCATGAAGTCTGTCATTGTTGGGATGAAGTGTGTTGAATGGACCAAATTCCGTTCCAAATTTGCAAATCTTGGATATTCCGAGTTAAGAAATCACTTACTTGGAACCTAAGTCACCTTTCTCACTGGATATGTTATGTTGGAAAAGTGTCCATCATTTGCTATTAAAATAAAATAGAATTAAATGCAATTTCTGTAGGCTGATGTTGAATTTTAAGACCTTCCACTGGTAGAGTCAATGCCTGGACAACCACACGTGTGAACTTTAGTGCCTGGATGAGCTATGGACTTGTCTGCCCAACACCTTCATGTTTTCAGTGAGATGTAGAATGAAGGCTATTGAACAGATTTCTATGAGGCAATCACTGCCCGAAGAGGTGGATGGGGTCACCATGTTAAGGTAGTTCTAAATGGTTTATTTGTATAAGCACAGAGTGGGCAGTTGTAGCTTTGTTTTCTAAATTCAGCAGGCAAAATAACCAAGATCCTTTTATGACGTGCATTGTGTTCAACTTTACTTTCTTTGCAATATTAGGTCCGGGTGATGGTGGATTTATGTAACAGCACGAAAGGGATATGTTTAACAGGTACGTTTACAGCCTTGAGCATTACATCTGCTGTACTCCGGGAATGCAGAATTACAGTGAGGTCAATGACTAAGTCAAAGAACTATTTACTCTGTCAGAATTTACAGATCAATTGGGTTATTTATTGATAAAAAGATAATAGGTGCTACTTTGGAATTCATCTATACCTGCTTATTGTAAGTGCTGGAAATTAAGGAGCTCAGTTGATGTTACTTGGTCTTATTTCTATCCCATGTAATTTTCATAAGTAAATTTTATAGACTTGGGTGTTTAGATTTCTAGTTGAGGTTTTACTCTTGGTATTTTTGTGTATGTCTCCATGTGGGATGAACACAGAGAGTGTAGAAACTTGCTTCCATTGCTGTAACGCTGTGGAGCAGTGGGACTTGAACGAACGTGTTTGCCTCCCCTTGTACCGCAGTAACGGGACGTTGGGTTTCCCGTGTTACTGGCGAGGAGCTGGGACAAGAGAGAACATGAGAAGTTTCTATGTGATCTGGAGAAGAGAATGTCAGGTAGTAGCTGGTTTAAGGGCTACAGTCCAGCTTTGAAGTCTGTAACAGATTGAGTCGTGTTCTGTTTTGAAGTGAGAAGATTAGAAATAAGCCACTTTTTATGTTAAAAAACCCACTTGCTATCTGGTTTGTGTTTTCAAATGGCCTTAAGGTCTATTTGGGACAACCGATTTTGACATAAATGAGAATTACCATGGTGGGCACAGATGTTGAACACTGCTGCTGCAGGTGTAGATCAGGTCTGACTATGACAGACAACCCCAATGTTTCTTTGGGCTCCAGAGGTCTGCATTCATGCCACTTGGTGCCCTCTGCACCTTTTTCTTTCCTGACACCATTAAATTTTGTCTCCAGTATTGGCTTTCTCTGCTGTAGGCCTCGTGACATTTGCTACTTTTCGAGCACCTTTCTTATGGATCTTGTGCTTTATTCGAGGGTACTCGAGGTTCCCAGGTTTTGAGATAGGGCGGTAATTGAACACAGTAATGGACCTCACATTGTCGTGTGGAAAAAAACGATAATTTACCATAGAGTTGGCAGAAAGATGTTAGGTGATGTTAAGGCTTGTACTGATTCAAAAGGATAATTGCTGTAATGTCATTATAAAATGGTTTTCACTTATAAGGATTTCTAATTAATGCTGAAAACTCTCATCTTTAGGGAAATGTAGTAATTACTGTTATTTTCTGTTGTAGAGAGTTTTGTTGAAACAAGGCAATACTTTGGCTGGATGAAAATGTTCACAGATCTAACTTGGTTCTTTAACTACTGCCTTCCTTTGTATTTTCCTAACCCGCTTTTCCTGTGGGTTTTTTTGTGTGTGTGGTTTATTTTTTGTTATTTTTTAGAACGTGTGTTGGTGATCAAGTAAGATAAATCTTGTTACAGGAACATTTTCTGCTTTACTCTTGCCTGTTACGCTTTTTTTTCTTAGTAAGGCCCTATACTTGAACTGAGTCAGAGAGAGTGAGATGGATTTTATTGTATTAGAATAAATAACTGAAGTAAGTCCAGTTTCTAATACACCAACCAGGTTCTGTGGGGAGCTCGGTCCAGTTTGGAGAACAATTGCATGTGAAAAGCCTGATTGCGTTTGAGATGTAGTTTATAGGAATGTTTAAATAGCCTGAATCCTGAACTGCAGTGAAGTATCTGTAAACCAGAGAGAAGCGTAGCATGTATTTTTAATGTGTATTTTCAACAGGGTTTTAGTTGTGACATTCATCAGTATTGTACAGCTGTTCTTCTGCTCCAACAGGATCTTGCAGGACACTCATATCAAGGAAGTGGGATGATAGGTGCCTTGCACCCATGGCGCTGTAAAGCCCCTGGCAGTGAGGTTGCACTGTAGACCTGGTTGGTCTGAGTTTCTGCCAATGCTCAAATATTTATTCATGTTACAAAGCAGTTAAATCCATAGGTGTCAGTTGTGAAATCTGAGGGGCTTTCCCCCCGTTTTACTGTTCATTTCCATTGGGAATTGCCTTTTGTTTTCTTGCTGGGTTAAACTCACCATTTCTTCTCTCTCGTTCTCGTTGCAGGGCCCCCAGGTCCCCCAGGTAAGATAATGTGACAACTCCAGTAACGTTTTTGGGGTGATTGAAACGGCTGCTGGTACAAAATAATGTAGAAATGCATTTCTTTCTTCCTTTGCTGATTAGGATGAGGGGGGATTGAATGACTGCCTGCCTTTGTAACTTTTGTACTTAGGTCAGCTCGTGCCCCTTCTGGGGGCTGGGGGGGATTTTAGGCATTCAGCTTGTGAAGGGAGTAGAATAGTTTCACATTTACTAAAATATATTTGATCAAAACCAGATGGAGTTAATTAAGAGTGTCTAAGTAGCATTTAGTTGAAGAGGGGTGTGTGTATATACGTATATATAACCCAAACCATCAAAAATCCAGTAAACTGATACTGTAATTTAACACTGAAAACAGCTCTTTAAAGAATCCTGGTTACTGATTCCACCCTCCCACCTCCCCCATAAGTTTTCCTCCTTCCCTATTTAATTCCCTCTTTCTGCTCTCACTCAAGTGGTTGCTAGGCTGTATGAATGGTTACTTCCATTCTTCCGTGCTGCTTTAGCTGCGGATCTGGGTAGAGTAATTCTGTCAGAGAAGAATCAGATGCTATTTGTTTGTGGGGGTTCAAATAGCGATGAGGAGAGTGATGTCTGCTGTACCAACCAGTCGTGGTTTGGCACTGCAGCATTCTGGGCAAGTAGGTAACTGCTTTTCTAGTGTTAGATTGGTCTGGCCAGTGTCATAAGCAACACGAAAGCTTATGTGGTTTGTGGGAGATGATGTAGTCCCTGTTAAATTCAGGAATAGGCTGGGTTCCCCTGTGTTTGTACTTGAATGGAGGCAAAAAAGCTGACCTGTGCTGCCCTAGTGCCAAATGTGTGCAGGGTTCAGTTCAGTCAGTTTTCGTGTGCTGAAGCCAGGGCAGACAAGCATTGCACCTTTAAGACTGGGTTCACAGGTTGGTTGTTGTGGATGGGTGTTGTGTTTTGGTTGGTCGGGTTTTTTAAATTATTTTCATTGTTTGGTTTGGTGGTGGGTGGCTGTTTGGGGTTTTGTTTTTGGTTGATTGTTATTGTTGTTTGCACTTAACACTGAAAATCCCTTTGTGGTGTTTGGTTTGTTCAGGGCCTCCTGGGCTTGATGGACTGCCCGGTTACAACGGATCAGATGGAGTCCCAGGTGCACCAGGACAAAAGGGAGAACCAGGAATAAATGGAAAAAGAGGAAAAATAGGTGTTTTTCTTTTTTGGTGGCTGTTTAAAAAAGGAAATCCTTTCTTGCTGTAGTATTCAGATGTAGTTACTTTTAGACCTTTGTACAGGGAGAAAGGTTCGAACGCTTACAAGGAAGCTGCGTATTACAGAAGCAAGGGAATACGAACTGCCACAAAAGTAGAGTGTAAGGTTTTGTCGTGTCAGTGGTACAACTACAAATACACCACTGTCTTCCTAACTGCAAAAGAAAATCACACGGGGCAAAGGCCTATGTCATTAAATATGTTATTTTACGACATGATCAAGCACAGGAAGTGGGTGGATTGATCACACCTCTACCAAGTGTAGAGGGAGGGTCACAGCAGCCATGTGCAAACATTGCTAGGCTGTATCTGTGCTCTGTTGGGACAGTGCAATGTGGTAAAAGGGCAATGCATGTTGTAAAGTTAGTGCGTGATTAATTGAAGAAGAAGATTACAGGAACCATGAAAATGCCCTTCATTAATGCCTTACAGATGTTAAAGAAATACATCACTTCACATCTTCTCTTAGTATTCCTACTTACCCAGAAATTCTCCAGCCAGTGTTAACGAGGCCCAGATCCATGTATTTCATGCTCAGACTTGGAGATCACAAGGCAAAGGATCTATTACTTGCACCAAATGGATCGTGCGCCTTTTCCCTTCGTATTAGGTTACAACACTGCTTTGAAATCAGAACAAGTTACAGCTCCCCAGTTAAACATGGGTGAAAAAAACAACTCGAGTGAATACATTTTGTATTATAAATATAAGTATTTATTGATGCTTAATACTGGAACAGTGTTCTTGGTACTGAAATGCTTTTTACTCCTAGGTGTGCCAGGACCAAAAGGCGATCAAGGACAGAAAGGAGAACCTGGAGAAATGGGTTTACCTGGCAAGGATGGTGTGCCAGGACAAAAGGGTGCAAGAGGAGCAAAGGGTGAAAAGGGAGATGCAAACAACGATGTGATGTTAGAAGGTAGGAAGAAGTGCTCTTAGAACCTGTCCTGCAACAGTGGGCTTGACAGAAAATCATCTATTCTGCTTCTGAAGCATGAGTGTGATCTGGAAGAGCAGGACCCATCTGCACAGCTATGTTATCTGCAGTGAAGTTTTTGAGTATTTCTACAGTTCAGATGTTACTGCTCTTCAGGAATAGTTTCAAAGGGCATGTGTAGCTCCAAAAATTAAAAGCTCTGCCCAAGAGGTTATGTTCTGTTTTTAATGCACGTCTTCACAAAAGCTTGGGCTTTGGGTTGAAGTGTACGTGAATTCCAGTCTTTCCAGTACACTTCCAGAAAGGTCTCCTGTTCTGTCTTGCCATGTAGTTTTATTTGTCTGTTAGAAAATGAGGGGCAGATTTCTGCTCAGCAATACGTGACGCTGCCACAAATACAAGCTATGTAAAATTATAGCTCTGTGGCCTCTGAAGTTGAGGTCTTAGGATACAGTAAGTAAAAGGCAGCAGTGATTTATAACTCTCATTTGCCTGGAATCCAGACAGATAAATTGCATTGATGTCCTGGAGCTCGTGGAGTTGTGTGTGGTTCACAGTCTAACAAACAGCATCCCAGTGAGTTTATTGCACCGTATTTCTGTACACGGAAACCTCTTAAGAAGAGAGGGGCTCTCCAAGTCTATCATGTGGACACGTGCGGTTCTCTACTGTTGCCCACAGGGCCTATGACTTTGTGCTCTATTTTGTACATAGGTGCAAAAGGTGAACCTGGACCGCCAGGGCCCCCTGGACCACCTGGACCCCCAGGGCCTCCAGGAAAACGTAAAGGTAAAAGCAAAGCACAGCTTCAGGAGAACATCTACTGCAGCAAATGCACAGGTTAGTTCTTGCCAGGGTTCTTTTTGGTATTATAAACAGGTTCAAGATTAAACTTGTGGCACCGGGTCTCACAAAATAGTAAGCACGTGTTTGATTTTGCTGGCATCAGTAAAACTGCACACAACTCAAAGCTGAGCCTGTCCTTAGCTTGCTGCCATACCCAGGTTCTATTTCAGCAAAATAACCTATCTCCAGTATCATATTAGTCCTTTAATCGTGCTATGCTGATGCTCAGGCATAGCATTTACACAGTGTTTTCTGTTAGATGGGGGTATGTGCCCATGTGTTCTCTTTAATGGGTGAAGCGCTGCCTCTGCTCCGTGGAGCACATACCAAAAAAGTTAGCATATACCCCTGGTGCTTGGATATCAGGGACTTCTTACTCATTTGGCTGTGGAAATCAGCAGCCGTGTTTTACAAGTATTTCTGGATGGATGTCTGAAGTTGCTGGACGTGAAAACTGTGGCCAAAAACGTTATCATACATTCCTGAAAACTCTCTAAAACTATCAGGTTTTGAGACTTGCATTTCAAATAATTCCTGCATACTTTCTCAGCCTTTTTTTTTATTCCCAGTGAAGGATTAGCAGTAAAAGATAAGAGGAGCTGGTGGAACATGGGTTCCACAAAGATTGTGGTATTGTGATAACAGGACAGTTTTGGTTCAAGCTATATTAGCTGATTATGGAAAGGAACATGGGTTCCACAAAGATTGTGGTATTGTGGTAACAGGACAGTTTTGCTTCAAGCTATATTAGCTGATTATGGAAAGCAAAGAGAAGTTGGTGCAAGAGCAGCATTGTATTTCTAGCTTGCTCCAGCTTGAGAATGGAAGCACATTTTGGTTTTGGATCTACATACTAGATCTGGCCATCCTTGTCCTTTAGCCCTGGATGGAGTTACATTTGAGATGGCTGCAGCTTTCAGTGACTGCTGCTATCCCTACGGTTTGGGGATGAGTTTTCTTCCCAGCTGAGATGCCTGTTTTCAGGGTGATCCTGTAACAGAACAGCAAAGGATGTCTCTGTTACTCATTTTCATATTTCTGTAAAAGATGAGAGTTATCTGTGACAGTATTTGGTAGAGTTTCTTTTGTAATTGGGAATGTTGCTTCTCAATAGGCATGCCAAAAGGAAAGAGCACAAGAAGTCTGTGCAGTTATGAAGTGGGAAACAAGCAGAGCAATTTGTGTGTCTCACCATTAATGGGGTGATGTGTTTTTATGTCGTCATCATTTCACACAGTTTGCTGAGATGAAAAAAATCTCATTTTTAAAAATAATTATAAATGCTGTTAGCCAGTTAATACTGGGTGGAACATATATCAGTTATTTCCATCTCTTGTTTTTAATATAGCGTGTAACTGTAGTAGCATGTAAGAACCTCAGTCAGGAGATGCTGGGTATTGAAGTTTCAGAGCCCGAAGAGCCTCCCTAAAGTGGAAAGTGGGTAGCTGGAGCAGAAGTCTCATCTTGTTTGAAATTCAGAACCACCTGAACTGTTGCACAAGGTGTAATTGCACCATTTACTCAGGTAGCCTCTTCTCAAGTGTCGAAACAGACTGAAGTGCTTTGGAGAATAAACTGTCTGATGGATTTCTGATGGAGTTTCAATCCCAGTGTGCAAACAGGAGTTAAATAACTCTGCAGAGAGGAGATCTTCCTCAATGAGCATTTATGTTTTATGAGCCAGTAGGCTGTGAGATCTTATTACCAGAATTCAAAGTTTAAAGCAGCTTTTGTAATTGAATATTCATATCCCTTTGAAGAAAAGAGAATACACATGCTGATTTATGACTTTAATTAACTTATTATATAAGAATACAAGAATGGCTTCCTTAAATTAAATTTTTAATCAGGTAGAACTTTATTTCTTTATCAGAAGAGGATAACTAGTGTGAACCTCAGGTGTATTTGTTCTCAAATTTGTTCTCTTTTTTTTTTTTTGATGGAAAGCAAGCAGTGAAAATTGCACATAAGTGATTGAAAACTGTCTTTTTAATCTTAGTTGTTTTCTGGTTCAGGCAGCTGAGAGTTCTCCAAGTGTGGAAAAATATTCTCAAATACAAATAGTGCACCCAGCTTCACTACAAACACTGACCTAGTCCTTGTCTATTCTATAGTCTCAGATAAACTGCTGTGTAGGGAACTGCTCAGTCAGTTAACTGTATCTAATAGACTCAGCCCAAGAAAATTGACTTGTGCACTGCAATTTATAACCCTGCTGAGGGGATTCCTTTTTTGAGATTATTTTGTGATCAGAAGCTGGAAAGGGATCTAGAGGGATTGCCAGCTTCTAGCTATCCTTATTTTGGATATAAGCTGTGATCACTTGCAAACCTTCAGTGTCATATCACCAAATGTCCTAGGTATGTGTTGTTCTTGCTCTGTCTTGGAGTAGTTTCCTTCTGCATGAACACAGAGAGGATATAACCTAAAGGAGAAAATGACAATGAGGTATAATCTGTCCTTCCTTTCCTGAATGTCATGCTACCCTTTCAGCATCTCTTTATAGTTATTTCATATTTTTTGCTGTCTTTCTCATATAAACTTCATCGCAGCCCTGTAAATCCCAGAAAGCAGCAACGAAAATGCACGTCCAAAAGAATTCGCAGCCCGCATGTCAAGTTGTCCTTACACAGGAAATGTTTAAGAAGATGAAAGTTAAGACCTGGAATTAGAAAACAAGGCTACAATGAACGTGGGGTATCTTCAGCAAAGAGCTGAGAACTGCTCTCTGTGGTTATCCATGCTATGAAAACTGAAATGTGTTGTGTTGTTTTAAAGGCAGAAGAGGTATCCAGGTTTATAGAAAGAGGTCCATAAATAACTTCATTCAGGCATTGTTTCCACAGTAAATGCTAAGAGGAAACCCAACCAGTTACTCTTTAAGTAGTTGAGGGGTGGGGTAAAATGTTTCCTGGTGTTTTCCAATGGTTTGTCGACCATTTCTGTGTGTCTAAGGAAGATAGTGTATAATTTCCCTTTGTCTTTCATATTGCTTCTTTAATGGCAAGGATGACATTCTTATGCATTATTAGCATACTTATTACTTTATTACTGCCTGAGGCATTAAGAGCATGAGCAAAAGTAGACTACAGACTACAGACTGCACCCGCTGTGCTGGTCTGTGTCAATTTGGGCATGAAGTTTTTGAGCTTGGCCATCACTCATTCCCAATAAAGCATTTCTGATATTACTGCTGAATCAGGCAGCTGCTAGCTAGCTCAGTTGTCTAAAGGTATCTAAGAAAAGGGCCAACCCTGTCTTTCTAAGCAGCTACTTAGAAGTTCACAGCTAAGGAATTAAATCTGTTGAGCAAAAATAGTTACTTCTCAAAGCTGACTGTCAGCCTGACAACTTTCAGGAAACAAACCAGCCCAAATGCTTCATTTCCTTGGCAGAAGCATGAGCAAATCATCTTTTTATCTCATTCTTTTTGACCAGACCAACCTGAGCATTTTTCTCAGATGAATGAAGATCCCAGTTGTCGCTCCTTTATTTTAGTGGAGTCACTGATGTGTACATCTGTCACATCTAATGTAGAAAAATGACATGTTTTACCCTTCTTCCCCTTTCAAATATAGGTGAGACATATGCTGTACCAAATGATGACACCCTGGCTGGAAAAGCTGAAGACAGAACCCCTGCTCCTGCAAAAAAAGCTGGTAACTGCTACAGAGCGTGACTAACTGCTGCTTACTGTTCTAATGCCACAGATAATGGACGTGTGCCTTTTCTTTACTAGAATGTGTCATAACATCTGTAGGAAGTCCTGTTCACTTCGTCAGCGTACAGCAAACGTTTGGAACTTGGATGCGGGAACCTGCAAATACAAGCGATGAGAGGATCTGGCTTACCATGCATTTTTCAGGTGCTGATCAAAAATCAGTTGTTATGCTGCCCTCGTTTTGTTAGGTCCTTCAACCTAAATTAATATTTCTAATCGAGTGTTATGGGTCTTCTTACCCACATCTGTTGCAGTTTAAGCTGGCAAACATCTGTATAATACTTGATTATACCTATGGTTATAGACGTTTTCGGAGTCAACATCAGATTTTGAAGTAGTTTGAGGATTTGAGTTTTTTAGTTCTTAATCTTAATAAAAAACTTAACTTTAGTCTTAATCAAAAGCTTAATTTTAAAATAATTTTAGGTTTTTTAATCTGAGTTTAAATACCAGTTGTTCATGCCTTTTTTATTCTTTTAATGATTTCCTATGGTTTTACATCCCTAAACTGTAGCTAGTTGTGCCTTTTCATTTAGCTAGGCATGAAAATGAATCAGATGTTGTATGAACCACATTTAGTGCAGGAAAATTTCCAGGACCTAAGTGAAAAAAGGAAATACTTTCTGTATTTTACCAACTGTGTTCAGAATTAGGGCCCAGCAGGTCAGTGGGACACAGGCCCTTGAGCACCTCTGTAGATTTTTTTATTTTGGGGTGTTCTGGATTATTTGACCCTGTTACAGCAAGCTGACTCACTACTGAAAACACAAATACAGTTGTCTGTCAGATGTTTGATACTGACTTTCAATAGAGATTGAATTTTAGGGCAAGGATTTCAAAATTAGATCAACCAAATGATAATCACTATAAGAAGGATGTTGAGATTCTGGAGCGTGTTCAGAGAAGAGCCACAAGGATGGGGAGGGCTCTGGAGAACAAGCCTGATGAGGAGCGGCTGAGGGAACTGGGCTTGTTTAGCCTGGAGAAGAGAAGGCTGAGGGGAGACCTCAGCACCACCTACAACTGCCTCAAGGGAGCTTGTAGAGAGGTGGGTGCTGGTCTCTTCTCCCAGGGGATGGGGGATAGAACAAGGGGAAACGGCACCAAGCTGTGCCAAGGGAGGTTCAGGTTAGAGATAAGGAGGAAGTTCTTTCCTGAGAGGGTCGTCAGAAGCTGGAACAGGCTGCCCAGGGCGGTGGTGGAGTCACCATCCCTGGATGTGTTTAAAGAGTGGGTAGACGAGGTACTTAAGGATATGGTTTAGGGGGTAGACAGGAGCGGTTGGACGTGATGATCTCAGAGAGCTTTTCCAACCGAGCGATTCTGTGATTCTGTGATAGTCTTTATTTTTTTTAATGTTTTCCCTTTCATTTAGGAAACTCTATAAAAGAATATGAGAATTCGAATGCCTTGCTGAATGACAGCTACAGGATCATTAACATCACAGGGTTCTTCTATGGATGTGGTCATGCAGTGCACAACAACCACCTGTACTATCAAAAGGGAGGAACCAACGTCATTCTGAAGTAAGTCTGATACAGTTGCCTGAGGCAAGGGATGTTGTGAAAGGAGGAGCAATGGGTAAAGAGTGATAGAGGTAAACCTCAGAGAAGCAGACAGCTTTCCTTGTGCCATTTTGTTTCTTTTTGGTCCATCTAGAATAGGAAGAATGGAGGAACGGTTCAGAATTCTTTCCCATCTCTAACTGGAACGTGGGCCAGTGGTTTTCCACCTGTGTATGCAGACGCTGTGGGAGAGGAACTGGGAGGGTAGCCCAGGTCCGTTATTCTGCTGGGACGGTCAGTTCTTTAAGCATTGCTCAGCTCTGTGTCCAAGTGCTTCACTTCAGTAGTTACGACATGATAGGACAACTGGGCTTCCAGATTAACAGGATGCCACGTGCAGAGGTGGCAACAGGTTGTTCTTTTGGCTACCCTGGGGTTCAGGGGGTTTCTCCTGTACGTTATATTGCTGTGGGTGTTCTTGCACTTGGATTCTTTGATGTGTTCATTATTGCAATGAACTAAGGAATTTGGAGGTCAGAGAAAAGTATTAGACTTCAAAAAATAAGCTGTGCATCTACCTATGTCAGAGTAAGAATTGGTTCAGCTGCAGTTCGGGTGGCACAGATGAGTGGTTCTATGACTGTAGCCCGCTTGTGGAACATGGCTGTCCAGAGCTGCTTGCTGGGTTGATGCACGGGCCTTGCTGTCGGGCAGCGCTGTTCTTAGCTGGCAGGGGTTGAGTTAATGCTGCTTGTGCAGAGGAATTAGGGCCAAGGCACCAGCTGAGGACATGGCGACCTGGTGAGTTGCACATTCCCTTGTGGAGGAGTGGCTCCACTGTTCGATATCCTCCCGATAAGAAGTACCTACAGCTCTCTCAGTGCTTCTCCCTGAATTGGAACTGGGAATTAACATCTCTATTTCTTTAGTTTCTACTAAGGACAGAGACAGACAATACAAATAAAACCCAAAAGCTCATCTTGTGGGAAGCGCCAAAGAAATACAGTCCAAGGGCAAGTGAAAGATTGCATCTGCTTTCAAGTTCTCTTACATGGCTGATGTTCGAGCCAAGAACATTACTATACTTTGATGTCTATTCCCAAGCAGGTGTGAGTGCCACGTTCCTATATTCATTTGGATGCCAAGGAATGCGAGCAAGCTGCTTGGATTCTATAATATTTATACTGCCAATGACGAGCCCACTTTTTGGCAACCTCCTTGAAATACCTTTGGGGCTTTTTGTTTCTACATCTGTTAAAGACCGTCTCTAAGCAATACACAGCGATAGGACAGAGGTTCCTCACCTTTGCTTGGGTACCGTTAGTTAGGAAATGCCTTCACGTACAGATGAGCACAAGGTATTTGTGGAATTTTCCTCTAAGAAGTTGCTGAGATTGCCTTTTTGTTCAGTTTTTCACTCCTAGATTATTTGCCTTCGGCACAGGTAGGATCAGGCACTCTGAATTTTGTGACAGTTAAATCCTTGATTGTTTTGGGCTGCAGAAAAGCTGGGAATTTTTCTGATTTAACAGAAAGAGCAGGTGAGGACCTGGTTGGTTCACTTCACAAATGTTAGAAAAAGTATTTCAAAGGAGCTTCCTGTGATATTTAAAAGCCTGTAAAAACTGGCTTTGTCTGACCTTCAGCAAGCTTCTTCATCACGATCGGATCCCTGACACAGATTGTTTCATCCTTTCTTCCTCTGTTTTGTAACATGCTTTCCCATCTCTGTTCATCTTAGCAATCAGAGAAGTGTTGGTAGCTTGAGTTCCTTGTGGTTGATGAAAATATTACACTGAGATCTTGTCATTTACCCCAAGGTGCCAGAAGATAAAGGGATTTCTGAGCTATTTGAAGTTTTAGACTGTCCTTGGCTGGGGGAGTGGAAGAGAAGCTCAGGAATGAAGCCTCGCTTCTTTGCTCCTTTCAGGATTTTCACATAAAAGAGGAAAGGACAGGGTGTTCTGTGCTGCAGATCTTGCAGGCTCTTTATAGCAAAAAGTCCTAAAGAAAACCTGCATTTCTCTGTGACTATTCCTGCTAAGGGCTGACCTAGCCGTTGCCCTTGCATGAGGTTATTTACAACCCTGAAACAACTAACAGGATTACCTGGGTTGACACACGTTTCTCAGAAATCTTCTGCAGCCTTAAGGCCTTTTTTTATTGCACGTACCTGCTGCTGGAATACGGAGTTGCTGCAGACATGACTTTTACAAAAGCTGAGGGGAATCATCCAGTTGTTCCTGACTTTTCTCAGGATGCTCTTTTCTGGTATATGCTATCAATGCCTCTTCCAATACTCTTCCAGTATTTTTTTCTCCTATTGTAAGTTCCTGGATCTGCAATGTTCCTGTCATTAAGCTGGCTTTTTCAGGAAATTTCTGTAACTGTAGCAGATTCCTGTATTGAGTTCTGCTTTTCCTCTGTTTGAGGAACAGAGCTATACAGTTAGATAGCAGTCAGACAATGAGAGGTGCTTCATTACAGGAAGCATTACTTAAAAGGATAAAGCGCGCTCTCTTGCCCTAAAGCACTGTGTTATTCACTGATTAAATGCTAACTGCAAATATGCCTTGATAGTAGCTGTTCACCCTCTTAAACTAGCGGAGGAACTCAATTTAGCTGCTCAATGCCCCTGTCCTCAGATTATCGCCCTATTAAGGAATTTCAAGGAATAAAAACTGTTTTATACATCGGAGATGAGACACTCAGGCTGTCTAATTGGAGGCCAGCATGAGGGCAGAATTTTGGCTCTGCAAAAGTAGCATTTTGATTCCTTTGATGTTTACTTGAGCAAATCACTGCATTATCTGAACTGCTTTGAAAAAAGGAACTCTAAGACTCGGTGAACCTGCCCAGAACTCATGCTGGTTTGGTCAATCTCATTTTCTCCCTTTAGTTCCCACCTAGTATAAAGCGAACTGCTGTACAGATTTAATTCCACAAGTTCAGGCCTTCACCTGGTATCTCATTCTTTTTCAGACCCATTCCATTTAGTTGCTTCTTTCATCCTAGCGATAATAAAGCTCATAGACTAAATAAAGTGCAACCCACCAGAGCGAGATCATGCTCTTGTGTATCTTGTAGATTGCTTATTACTTTGGAATTTTCTCCTAGTTTTTGGAAGGTGCTTTGAGTGGAGCACTTCATCTTAAAAGACATCAGAATGGTGCTTGAACTCAAGTATTTTCAACGGTGCTTCTATCAGTACTAATGCACTCTGAATTGATTCAGCCAACCTGTGTGTATAAAAATGAGTTTTTAACACAACGTCCTTTACCTCATTTCAGACTTGGGCTCGATAGAGCATCGTTGGGCACATTACTAATTGAAAATGCCTTGTATCACGGTCGTAACTACCTCTTTTCGAACGCGAAGACGTATTTCAACGTAGCAGTGGATGAGAAGGGTCTTTGGATTATTTATGCCTCAAGCACTGACGAAAATATCATAGTGGCACATATTGATGAAGAAACTTTTTCAGTTATTCGGCGTATCAATACTACATACCCCAAGTCCAAGGCTGGTAATGCATTCATAGCATGTGGCATTATGTATGTTACTGATACGAAGGATATGACAATAAGTTTTGCTTTTGATCTATTGAGAGAGCAGCAGATTGATGCAAGGTTTGAGTTGCGGTCTTCACAGTCTGTCCTTGCTATGCTTTCATACAGTCTGAGAGATAAGAATCTGTATACGTGGGAGAATGGGAGCTTAATGGTATACCCAGTGCATTTTGGGAGATGAATGTATTTTAAAATGTCAGGTACCGGAGCCACGTTTGACTGAATAGATTATTTAAAGCTATGTGATATACACAGGGGTGTCTTCACTTTGTGTGATTTTCTGTTCACTGCTGGTTTGTGAATGTGCATAAAAGGAGATCGGGCACCTTTCTATAAACACTTGAATTCTGTAGGCCGTTCTCCTATCTTTAAAAGAAGAGCTGCTCAGTATCGCAGCTGGCACACAGCGCAGACTTGCTTTTGTTTTTCCCATTGTTCAGCCAATAATTATATCTCATCTGATGGACACTGACTATTCAGTGGTCATGTGCTCAGCAGAGACTATTTATAACGTGCAGTTGCAGCCATCATATCTGCCATAATTCTCTAGTTAGTGATTGTGGACTAGTGTAAATGTCTAAAAAACAAACTTTTGTGTACAAATACCATCGTCCAAAATCCAGGACCAAAATCCAGCCCACGTACAAGGAAAATGGGAATAATGGCATTATTATATACTGAATATATATGAGATTGTGTTTAGTAAATTAAGTGTGGGAAAAAAAAAAGTAATGAGGTATAAAACTGAAGAGAAGGTGTAAATTTTATGATTAAAATTCTCTTTTTAACAGTGTTTGAGTTGCTTGTGTTGCTGCAGACTCTTCCTTGTCCCTTGCTGCTGTGTAAACTATACCACTATAACGTGCTCATAACTATACTTAACTACAGTAAGGTATATATCTAAAAAACCATTTTCCCCATGTCCGTCCGTGCAAATGAAATCATAAAATGAAGGGTATAGTTTTTTTGCTGCTAATCTTAGAAAAATAAAATATCTGGAGCAGAAGTGCATGTATTCATCACAGTGCTTAGTGACTTAATTTGTTGTACAACTTCATTCAGAGATTGCTTACTCACATTCGTATTTTCGAGAGCTAGAGGAACTTTTTGAGTTCAATTTTGTTCTGGTATTTCAGGTTGCTAAATTTAACACTGAAACATAAATCCCTGCCTTTGCTTTGTGTATCTATATTCAAAACCACGCGTTCAGAGAACCCCTACCTGCATTTCAAAGCTGCCTGTCTATATTGGTAAAGTTCACAGAGCTCATTCAAATATTTAGAAGCAAAGTATCACTTAAACCCTGAACTGCACTGAGCTTGTTTAATACCTACATGACATCCAGGCACCATCAGAGGGATTAATGACTTAGGGAACGTCCACGCCTGCAGAACCTTGTGTAGCAAATGTGCTGGAGAAATACCTCTGCTGCAGCTAAGCTTCGGTGGGTGCTGCAAGGGTGGCACCCTCCCTTCTCAAGGTACTTGCTGGTTTCACTAAGGCCTGGCACGCTAAGGATGGAGATGCAGAGGGAAACACAAAAGTGTAATTACTACTTTGAGCTAGTATACACATCGAAACTCATGTTTTTTCCCAACGTTTTTGTTGTTGTTTTGTATTTTATTGTTTAAATACCAGGCTGTATTTCTTGTTACTGCCTTTGTTGGAGATGAAGAAGTAAATTCTGTTAACTTTATGCTTTTCTAGGACAGCTGAAAATGAAATGCAAACAGCTAATCCTTTTTATCTCGGTACAGTCTGAGGTCAAGCTAAAGCTGCCTCAGGCAGTATCCATTCAACCTACTGCAGGTTTAGTTAAATCTTTCTGGATATAAGGAAGAGTTCTGGAATGGACTGTTCCATGAAATAAAAGTAATTTATTTAACTTACAAAGGGAAAACCAAACAATGACATTTACTCTTCTTTCTTCTCACGCTCCTTGTACTTCGCAGCCTGCAATTTAAAATCACCTTTGGAGAAAGGCGTCTTTTATTTCATTATATTTTACAATACGGCACAGACATCAAAATCTTCATTGGAGGAATAAGACAGTTTGTTAACATTTAAATACGCAGACATCCATTCCAGTCTCTTAAGAATGTGGTTTTTGTTTACAACAGAAAAATACATCTGACAACAGTAGCTAGTTATATTACAAGCAAACAATATTGAACTCTGCATAGTTTATACAAGATACTGTGGTAATAATTTAATTACCAGTTTTATCCACTATTTACTAGCTGGCCACATAAAGCCTGACATTCATCTGAAATGTGGCATTATATGTTCCATTGGTGTTCTCTTAACAGCTTCATTTAATGAAGTATTTTCTGGACAAGTGAATTTCAAAACTAAAAGCTGACTAGATTCGTGGATGTCTTCACTACAAACATTTAGTGCATACAATACATTCCTAAAGTAAAGGCAGGTGTCCAATAGAAAACAAAGCTCTCAGAAAGAAAGGAAAATACTGTGCAAATTAAAACCCACCACATTTAAAAATGTGTTGATGTGCAAGTTACAGTATCAACTGTGTATCAATACTTACTGGGGGGGGGGAATATCTCAGCATAAAATGATCCGTGTCTCACGGGACGTTCTTGATTGCACATGTTCCACGGCATTTGCATCCATTACACTTTCTTGTGAAAATCAAATATACCCCTGATTGAAACTAAACTATCTTACAATGAAAAGTTGTACACATGCTTCGGTTAGTGGGGAAAAACTGGAATAAAAATAAACCAGAATCTCATCAGAAATGCTTACTGCCTTGCAGAGCCACAGTGCTTGTTAAGTGACTGACAGCTGTCAGAATCTTCACAATACACTCACTAAATGCAGCTTGTGAGCTCGTGGGTCACTGAGCAAAAACCCCATCTCTGACTGACTGTACTGGCTTTGATTCTTTGCTTTTACAATACAGTGCATGCATTTCCACCCCCGTGATCTGTATGGGCACATTCAAAATATACCTGTTGTAGAAGTAATTTTTTGTTTAAAATCTTTTTCCCCATAATACTTAATGCTGCAGTAACTGCTTTGAAAGGAAACGACGTTTCCTTTCCACAGTGCATATAGCTGTGATTTTAGCTACTTAAAGGGGCATGATATAAAACCAGAATCAGCTCACATAACGCTACAGAATGTCAAAAATGCCTGAAGGTACATTGAAAGCATTGGGAAGAACCCTCATTTTCAGCGTGCCATCTGCTCCACAGGAGAAGATACGATTGCCTTGCACGGTTTCGATCTGGGTGACACCGGCACCAATATTTCTGAAAATGGACTGCTTAGCGTGTTCGTTTTTAAATGAATGAATTAAATTATAGCCCGTCAGTCTCCACACCTGTATCGAAAGACAGACAAATGACAAAAGATTAAAATTAGCATTTGTACTTTCCCCCCCTAATATTTCAGATTTCTGACTGTTCAAAACTCCGTTCAGCAAAGATAAAGGGTCTTTTTTGTTGTCTATTAGCAACACTGACAACAAGTCCAAGAGTCTGAAGAAGCTCTGATGAAGCATAAGCCCTATGTGAATGCAGAGCAGCTGGTTTCTCGGCAGGCTGAAGCTGCCCTGTGTTACCTGATCAGTAGTGTCCCAGCCAGCTTCTCCTCCCTTGAAAGCTGCAGACATGGACAGGTTGCATGTTTATCCAAGGACATGCTTTTCTGCTCGGTAAGCTGTATTGTTAATAAGCATGCAGTGGTAGCATGACTGGCTGAGCTGTTCTAAGTCACGAAGTAAGCAGAGGCGCCTGTTAAACAGTATGCAGTCCAGCTAAGAGGAGAGAAACTATTTCTCCTTCTCTTTACCATGGTCTTGTATTTCCTTCCTTTAGTATTCAGGAAATAAGCTCTTTAAAACAGGGACTGTATTTCCTGTGGCTGTATTTTCTTTCTTTCTTTTTGTTGTTTGTTTCTTACTACTGTGGCATCTCAGTAGCTGTCTGGGGCTACAGCACCAAGAGGAAAAAGCAGAACTTGGTGTTACAGAAACTTTACGCGGTGCTGAAGTTATTGAGCGCCCCCTGCACTGCAAAGAGAAACAGCCAAAGCAAAACCAGAACATTGTTAAGAGAAAAATAAAGCTCAGATTTCCGAATCATGCATTTTGCTTTATCCACTTAAAATTCAATCGCAGAACTTTAAAAAGGCTGTTTAATCTTTAGTGGGGAGCAAAACCTTCTTGCCTTAGAAGGGTATTTGCATTATAAACTTCTGGCAACCATCCTCTGTATCAAATGTCGGTTTGAGGTTTTGGGGTTTGGTTTTGTGTTTGGCTATTTGCAGCATGCTGATCGACGTATTTCAATACACTACTTCAGCTCAATGCTCTCCCACCCAACTCAGCTTCTCCGACACCTTACCTTCATGTTACCTTCTGCTGAGCCTGTAACAAAATAGTCCTCGGAAGGATCCAGGGCAAGGGCCTTGACAGCGGATTCGTGTGCTTGGAAGGTGTAAAGGATTTGCCTCTGTCTGATGTCAAAGATGCAGATATATCCCTTTCTACCTCCAGAAATTAGCAGTTGATGTTTAGGTGCATACTGAAGTACTGTGGCACCGTGATCGTGACAAGTGAAGGCTGAAGAAGGAGGATGTCAGAATTTAATAATTTGAAACCGTAAGTAGCTTTCAATCTTCAAATGCATTTCTTCTATAGATTGTTATCTGAATATTTTCTAACTTGGCAGATACATTCCTTCATATGGGCAGTGTCAGATCAGCTGACAGAGTTTGTTCTCGTAAGAGCTGTATCGATCTAATGCACAAGAAAGCATGATGTGCAGTCTAATTTATTTTAGAAAATGGATACATACCTACATTTCACAAATTGAGATAATGTAAAATTCACCAAATTCAATTAAATTCCTGAGCTCAATTAAATTTCTGAGCTAAGAAAACAGGATAGCTGAGCTAAAAATGTTAAATATTAATTACCTTATAGATATGTATTACTATATTCTAATTTCATCACCTATTTTTCATAGGAGCCCTGACACAATTCTTTAAAATGAGGCTGAACTGTGTAATCTGCTCATTTTAAGATATGAATCTCAGCATGCACCTATTGCTTATTCTAGTACTAAAGTTATTTGCAGATGTTTATGATGGTTGAAATTTTTAAAAACTCTTTTTAAAAGCTCTTTTAAAAACCCAGGATATGATATTTGGATTTGCGTGCATTTTTCATAGTGCAACATGTTTTTGCTTTAATTCGTTAAGTAAAGATGAAATTATTGAACTTGTGAATAGACACAAACATCTTTTTAAGAATCCAGACCAAGTGCTGAAAGACAAGGACAGCAGACAGGAGTTGCTTCTACTGTTATCTACAACTGTCTTTTCCTCTGTGCTTCGACAGAGTACTGGATGTATTAATGAAGACAGTGCCAGTTGAAGTGAACGCCTGCATGCACATAAGGGTTCAATAATGCAGCCTTAATTAGTCAGCTGTTAAATTCTTTTCAAGCCTGTGTTCCCATATTTCGGACTTCATTAACACTGCCACAAAGCCAGTTCTGCATATGACGTTCCTTTGTACATACTTTTCTAGTGCGACATCTAGATTAACATCGTGCTGGAGACTGTACAAGTTCTGGTGCATGCATTGGTGTGCAACACATCCAGTGCAAATCCTTCCTCTTGCCCCAGATGCACACACTTGCTACATTTCTGTAGTCAATAAGACGCAGAAGTTTAATTTTCATTGCAGTACTTACCATGTATAAGACTGTTACCAGAGGAAACCAAAGTGTCCCAGAGGCACACATTTCTGAGGGGGGAAAAAAAAATCGTGATGGCCTGTTGCTAAGTGGTTCCTGGGGTGACATGACTCAGAAAGCATTCACATTTCATGTCAAAGCCTAGGAGGCACAACTGAACAAGGAGCCCTTGACTCTCTGCAGTCACTGGAGAGCACAGGCAAAGAGTTGAGAGCTTTAGTTCTTTCTGTGCTCTTTTATGCTTCTTAGTGGAACTATACTTTCTACCTTTAAGATGTGTACCAATTGTAGGTTGTACCAAGAAACTGTAGAAGTTATTATTTTCGGAGAAAAAGAATTATCTTGACTTTGCTGAACGTATTTCTCCCCCAACAACAGCATTATGTCAAACTAATTGCATCTGGAATACACCTTGAAAAAAACCGGTTAACTGTTGACCATTCCTTGCAAAAACTAAATTTGGGAAACAAGTGACTGAAGGGATGATGTTCACAGCAATCATCTGGCAAGCTCAAGATGTAACAAAGCTTAGAACACTGAGCCTTAAAATGTCAGCCACACGTGAATGCACAAGAGCTAGCGAGTTAATGGAAATGAATAGGTAGCGTTGGTGAAGTTCCTCACTGTTTCTTTGAACACACCTGTTATCATTGGACTGTCCCGATGTAGCAACTAGACTTGAAGAGGTTATAAATGCAAAGTCACTTGTGGTTTTACTGTGGCACTGCCAACTCTATTGAAAACAAAACAAACACAAAAGACGCAATCTTACCAGTTGTAGTCTGCATCAAAAGTTACCATCAGTCTGATGCTACTGACAGCGTAACACAAGCAGATTTTTCAACAAAGTTTAAAAACTCATGGAAAATGCAGTTTGAAACCTCAGAGAATGGAGCAATGGATTAAAGATCCAGTATAAAATAAAAAGAAACCAAAATAAGTGAACTATAATCAAATCCACAATATAGTGTATTGTAATGGCCTAGGTTTCAAATTAATTATGGTCTTCATGTACTGTTAAGAAGCAGTGAAAACAATTGAAGAGTGTATTTTTACTAAGTCCTGAGGTCGTAAAGTCATTACTGTCAGCTCTGCTTTTCAGTTTAATCAATGCAGAAGTAGTATTTGTAATTACACTGCAGCTTCTGGTTCTTGTACAATTCGTTTTCCAAAGATCTATCAGTGAAAGTCTACAGTTGTTTTGATAAAGCATGCCAACTGAAAAGCAGCAAAATAAAAAATTATTGTAAGAGTGAAACTCTTATGCTCTTGGCCTGTCTGAAGTCTCAAAGACTTAACTTTCCTCTAGAAAAATAGTAATAAAAAAATGATAATAATAAAAGCATCTGTTTACTTACCAGATAGGGCTTGGGATTTGAGGTGGTTTGGTTTACTTGCCAAATACTTAGAAATCCTTCCCCATCAGCAACACCACACTACAAGGAATGAACCGCATATATTAGCATAATATACGGGTTATGAGATGTTGACTTCATGACAGTAAACAGCTGACTTCAGGAAAAAACTCACCTAAAACACCCAACCATTGCCTGAACATCAGCTATGAACAATGATAGTTGAGTTCAAAACTGGTTTAGAAGCCAAGTGAGTTCAGTGATGACTGTTTAATGATTATTTAATGACCGATGCTCTCCTACATACCTACACTTTTCTGGAAAGTGAAGCTCTTTAAGTGTGGAAGCTTATCTTTCAAAGCCTAACGTTGAATGCTGCACTTACAGACGCATCATTACTCCATGACTCTACTTGAAAATGTTTAATAAAGTAAGATGCATGACTGCATGGCATAAAAGCATGAAAAGAATGATGGTAGGACTGTACTATGTAATGAATGGTAAAATGACTGAGCTGTATTTGTTAACTAAACTGCATAACAATTAATACTGTGTATTCTACACGGCATATTCTAGACCTATAACAATTTTACAAAATGTTTTCTAGAAATATTAGAATTGTTTTTCTCCCTATGGTCAAGTTTCATGAGTCCTGCCTGAGTGACCTCCATGTGAAGCAGCAGGGACAACTTGTACATTTTAATTTTTACTTAAAATTGAATCCCATGTGACGTTAAGATTGCAGTATCTCCAAACATAATCCAAACACAGATTTTTTTTATTTTTTTTTAAAGAAGCTTAAATGAGATTTTATGCTACCTGAAAATAGGTATGCTGGGAGATACTTTATAATTCCAGCTGTTTCTAAATGTTGAGCTTTTGCCGTTTTATAGCTATATTACAGTCATGCCTAAACTCCTTTAATTCACTTTTTATGGCTTTTAACTATAATGAAGATAAATAGTTTGTCAGTAAAATGTGGATAAGACCTGCTAAAGTAACAGAATGGGCACCATGAAAAAATGAAGAAGTGGGTATTCCTTCCAGATTCTTTCTTTGTCCACTCTGTTTTCTGCATTTCATGTGCCTCAGAGTAATTTCTAGCTCTTTTGTACTCTTTCTACTCTCCCCTATACTGGCAAATACACTTACATTCTTCAACTAATAGGCTGTATTATAGAGATCTTCTAGGTAATGCATTCTGCCAAAACTGTATCTTGGCCAGAACACAAAGTGTGAAGCACTTCTTGAAGACCCAGATTGATACAAGTTTGCTTCTACAAAATAAGTAAGTTCAACATATTTTTTTAAATGTTTAATTTAAAAAGGTTGCCACGTGGAAACACAGATTTCAGAACAGTCGCCGGTTAAAACCGTTTTAGAAGTCACAGCACAACCAAATGTTTCCTTATGAATTAAAAAAAATAAAATAAATAAATCATAAAAGTTGTACTTACCTTATTGCCCTGGGAATTGAAGTACATTCTTGTAACCCTGGCGTTTCCAGCCTGCCGGAAGCATACCAGTTGCTGTGGCCTTGTCCACTCAAACATTCGAACGCTACCATCTTGTGCTCCTGTGAGATCTAAAATTAAAAGATGGATGTTCATTAATACTACAGGATTTTATAGAAAATAATCTACTCCGTACTAGTAAGAGCATGATCCACTTACAGTACTGATGGACTGGATGTGAAGCCATTCTCTTGACGTTATTCAGATTTCTTTTAATAAGCTTCATGTAAGACAAAAATTAAGATAATTTTGAAAAAAACCACACAAACACAGTCTTCAGTTTGGTTTATACTACTACATGCTGAGTGTCTCCCAGTTAAAAAAAAACCCTGTTAAGCTAATATTATTAGCCTCTAAATACGTTTAGTTGCAGTATAGTAATTAAAAGTCTGTTTATGACAGCTTTGTTAGACATGAAAGTTCAGACAGTGTTAATATTAACTTCTGTTATACAAAGAACTTAAGTACGTGCTGTGCATGCTTTTGATATTAATCCCAATGCAAGGATTTAGTTTTGGTTGGCTTGGTTTGTTTTGCTTTGTCCTCAGAAACTCCAAGTGCTTCCTCAAAGTACCCATTAAGAAAGAAAACAAATCTGATTGTCTAATTCTTTTTATATCACAATAATTTTATGCCATAATATATAAGAAAAGGCTTAGTTTGGCCACCTTTTTGGCCATGTCTTGGTCATTGTAGGCCTTCTATGTCACCGCTGAATTAACAGTATGATGACTAATGCAAACTAGGTCTCTCTCTACTAAATAATACTCTAAAAAAAGTGAGTCTCCTGAGCTGCATGCAGCAGAAGTACTTACCACACCAGCGCCAGTGCTGGTTTGACCACTGCCTAACCACGGCATAGATGCAGAGGGCTGTATCTGACTCACTCCAAAAGATGGTGCAGTCGACTGAGTTAGCGTTGTAGTAGAACCACGGAAGTCAATATCATCAGAACTGTAAAAGACCAGCAGTGTTCTGCTTTAAAGAAATGTTTCTTTGCTGCCAATGCTGTTTCCTTATCTCATTGTCAAGAGCCTGATGGCAGTGGGTAGAGGAAGTGATTGTAACAAGACTAGAAATTGATAATTCCTGCACTTACATTGTAGAAATGCCTTCTACATGCTCCAAAGCTACTGGTATTAGCCTCAACAGATGATCCTAACTGTGGTAAATAGATGCTGAAAATATAAGC
This sequence comes from Mesitornis unicolor, assembly GCF_000695765.1. Taxonomy (NCBI): domain Eukaryota; kingdom Metazoa; phylum Chordata; class Aves; order Mesitornithiformes; family Mesitornithidae; genus Mesitornis; species Mesitornis unicolor. Next base: position 44,887 of record NW_010174187.1, on the reverse strand, counting down.
TCTCTTGAGAAGTATATTGTCTTGAGAAGTATATTCCTGATCTATGTGTTAAAATGTGTATCTATTCTCTGCAATGGAGTGTGGTACAGGTGAGTGCTTGCCACAGCTGAAACGTTCACAGTTCTCAGCACCATAATGGAGGAGACAGTAATTCAGGCTGTTTGTTGCATGATACAGTGAGCAATACCTACCACAACTGGCCTCAACACTGCCGTGATGAAACTGCAGTGTTCTTAACGTAGCACTTCCTTTAGTAGCTTATACACCATGGGTGCCCAAAATACTCAAACCCTTTGTTTCACCATGTATATAACAAAGACAGTAATAGTCTTTTGCCTCTCCTCACTCCTTTGTAAAGCAATCTGAAACCTGCTGAAGAGGAGTAATTAACATTTTTTGGTATGATCCACTTGCACTTACACAGGTATTATAAATGCAGCCTCACAGTAAAACAATACTCTTAATCAAGAAACAATCCTACCTTTTAGACTCTCTGTCATATTCTTCCCCAATCCATATAAACGACTGAGCAGCCAGCAGAGCTGAAATATCAAGTTCTTGAACATCATGTGTAGATGCCAAAACAATTTCGTTGCTGTTTGCCTATGCAGCACAAATAGAAAATTTATCCTAACTAGAAGTAAGATGTTTTTATGGCACTTACTGTAGTATTTGAGGCTTACCTTATTAACTGCAAATGCCATTATCATATCTGATTCTTTGTGAATTATTTTTGCTTTTCCTCCAGGGTAGCCAAGATCTGCTTCAACCTACAAAACATTTTTAGCAAATTTCTGTTAGCATGAAAATCTGTTTTGTAGTGATACACTGACTGCAAAAATCTATACAGAAATCATGCAAGAAAAGTTCAGTGGCCTCAGCATTGTTTAGGAAGCTCAACTTTAGACTTCTCATACTCTTTGGTGCTCTAGAGTTACATTTGCGTGTAAGGAACACAAAGTTGTGTGTGCAACGCTATTTACAAGGTGTTCACTCATCCCGATTATCAGGACATCCAAAGTTAATTCACTGATTAAAGGCCTGCCACACAGACTACACAGAACATACAGCTTCTGTTAGTCACGTCAGAGAAAGAAAAGCCAGTTCCACAGAACTTTTAAGAATGTGCTAGAGGTTTGGGAGAAGGGATACTACCTTGTTTTTGTGATCTTCTGCTACGCAGTTTTGTTTGACCTGCTCCACACGATCTTCTACAGACTACATAACATCACACAGTCACAAACACAAAACACATGCACAAACAAATATAAAAAAAGAATGAAACATTCCAAACTAGATTTTAAAGGCCACTCTGTCAGTAAATGATGACAAATGTATTTTTTACTTTTTATAAAAGGCACAGAAACTAAGACAGGAATCTAAACAAACTCACTTAAAATGTAATGCCTCCTAGATGAACACAAAATGTATGATATAGTAAATAAATGGAGGAGTAATACACACACAAACTCCATACTTACAGGAATTCTTAAAGATACTAAATAGTACTCTTATTTCCCATGGTACTTAATCGCTGGTTTAAATTTTCAGGTACAACTCATTACAGTTGTAACCAGTTCAATTCGTCAAGCCCCATATTATATATTACTATATAATATTACTTTTATATGTATATATTACTCATGCATATATACATATACACAAAGTAATAGCTCATTTAAATTTCTTTTTTAATATGACACAAAAAATATTATATGAATACTCAAATTTATGTGCTTATTACCCTTATTGCAAAAGTTCTGTATCTTCATTAGGACCGTTACTCAAATATATAAGGGAGAGGTGAGGTAAGTCTTGTCTAAAAATATTGGTTCAGTTGATATTTCAATAAGCAACATGACAGTCATGTTGAATTTTAAAAAATCCAAACACTGTTCAGTGAAGGAAACTGAAATGCCAATGGAAAAATGGAAAGAAAAATTTAAAAGAAATACTGAAGGGACTGAGGAACAGTTATAACTGAGCTTCAAAAAACCATTACATCCTCTGTTTACCTCACTTTGCTTTCTTTTCTTTGTGAATATGTATCTTATGAAAGTCTCCTGAAGAAGTTCTTGCTTCACAAGAAAATGCCAGAGCCTTTTTGCTGGAAGAGCTGAATAATCCTTTGACCTGGATGACACCCAAAGAAGGAAAAAGCTGCAATGTAATTGAAGGTGGGAGAAAAAAAAATCTAAAGCAAGACTCTGTGAATGATTTGAGATGAAATTCCAATTTCAAGGAAAAAAAACCAAACCACCAAAGTTTAAGTTCAAATTTGTTCAAGGCAAATATCAGACATTTTTTCTTGCTTTCTTTTTTTTTCCATAGTAACTTAATGTGCATTGACTTCCTAGTACTAGAGCTTAATCTGCTGATTTTTAAGTCTTTATTTGCACTCCACTAAAACTGCTTTTTATATTGAAATTATGCTGGCCCTGCAGAATTCCCTTACATGTTTCTTTCAGTACTCAAAAGAGCTCTCATACATTTAGCTCATGTATGAGCCAAATAAAATTCAGTGCCTCAGATTTTAGAACAAATATTTCTAAATAAGCAGTGCATGTTTTTAAGAAGATTTTAATATTTTATAGCAGTATCAACCATGCAAATCCAAAGTCATATATTGTAAGCAAGCCTGAAGTTGTATACTGAGAAAAGCAAGCTATTTTTGAGTTGAAAACATGGTTCGTTATCTGCATTTAAAGATACCTGCATGCATGACATTGGTCTAAACACAGGACTGGCTTTACAAGGCCCGTACTACAACTTTCTTTCCTCCTCCTCCTGACATCTGCATGTATTCTAGAACTCTCTTCTTTCATTGCTGAGGTAGGGTGGGAGACAGCTGCTACTGGAGGAACAATAAAAGAGGTTGAATAGGGTCTTCCCAGCAGCAGCCATTGCCCCTGATTTGTAGTCCTCCAAGCTCTGCTCTTTCCTCCTTATTTTCCTTTCTTGCTGCAGTTGTGAAAGGTGCAGCAGAATAAGTAAAGGCTGCTGCAGGAGACAGCTGCATAAGAAGGAACAAAGGGACATGGGAAAGTGGTTTCTGTAAAGCATTGGCTAGAACTAAGATCTAGACATCTTCATTTGGCTGTTTAACTCCTTAGTATTTCTATGATCAAAGAATGTGTTGTTGCTAGGAAATAAGAGACTTACTTGAACGGTGTGTTTTCAGGTTCAAGCATTGCTTTGTTGCGAAGAATAGCTGGTCCTGCACCTATGCCAAGGTCGCTAGGATAAGTATTGATGTAGTTTGGTGGTGGGCCTTCAAACTGGTCCATCCTGTCTTGAAGAATCTGTTCCCAGTGTTCTAAGTTTTTTATTACGGCAATGCCCAATGGTGATGTTACAGGGAGATCTAAACAGAAAGATGAAGACAGGAAGGCTTAGAGAAAAAAATCATGTAAGTTACAGTGTGTGTAACCCCCAACCCCCCATCCCGAACAATACAACCACCCTCCAAAAAAAAAACTTCAAAGGAAATGTACTTGTTAGCAATTGTAAAAAAGAATTTATTATTTAAATTTAAAAATGAAAATTAAAAGGCAAAGTCTGACAGAAAGCCCACTTATACTGAAAACTAAAATGTAAAGCAGAATTTAACATACCAGTGAATTCCAGACCAGCAATGGGAAAGAAGTTCTTCACATTGTGCAGAACTAATTTTACCATTGTCAGATGCAGAAGAGCCCAGCTGTATAAAAAGAATGGTTAATTGTGTTAAACCAACATTAACACAGTTATCTGCAGAACATTTTTCTCCTTCTACTAAATGCACAGATCAGAAAAACAGTGTAGGTGGCTTACTGAGCTTTACCAGACTTGTAGAGAAATGCATCAACTACGCAACCTAAGGGTGCCTCTGAGGGCACCTTGCTGGAACAGACAGCATCTGCTCTCTTACAAACCCCAGGCTACTGTACTCTTCCCCAAGATAACAGTGTCCGTGTGTGAGCCTCTGCAAGACTGAGAATTGAGAGTCCACTGAAACACATCCTGAAATTCTCTATGAAATCACGATGAATACAGACAAGACATTACTTCAGTTTGGCATTCACAGCATTCATTTAAGCATGTTAAGTCTCTCAAAAATTAAAGATCATGCTTAAATCAGTAGTCAAAAGCATCTAGAGCTGGCAGTGTGGTACCTCATCTTCCTTCTGGTTTAAAAATGAGGATGAGGGTTTTTCATTTGTTTTTTCTCCTTCCTCATAAATGCAAACCACACAGCTTTCACTTCCTAATCCTGGTTATTTAGTCAAGTAAACGGGAAACTGTTACTGTGATGAGAATTTGTCACTTCTGTAATCCTATTGCCACAGATAAGTCTATAAGATAAGTCTAGCTGCATTACTAACATGGTCTGACTTGGACTGGAGGGTGCAGAGGACCTGTACTTTCTTTAATTTGAAAGAAAAGATAAGCCCATGACATCATTAATTATTCTAAAATTGTGGAACTTCTGCTAACCTGTAGGAATTGGCGTCTTTGTGTTCCTGAATCTGTACATCAGAGAGGAAAGCATCATCCTCTTCCTCATCGCTGTGAACGCTCTCATCGGAATCGTATATAACACCGCTGTCTGATAAAGGAAGAAATGGCTGCGATGCAAAAGAAAAGTCTGCTGTAAAAGCAATGTTCTGATCTCTTAATACTCAGCTCTTACTTTAGTTATTGCTGTCATAAAGTTTAAATGACAACAACTTCACCTATAACTAAGTTTCCCTAAAACATAAACAAGTATCGAGGGGAAAAGTGTCAACCTCTCTTATTGGCAAGAGACTTCTTTTGAAAGTTAAGTAATAGACTTGTAGGCTCGTCATCTTTAATGATGAGGATAATATTCTGCAGCTTACTATGAAGAGCACTCAACATTTTCATGTTATTTTTGTCATTTAAAGCTTAACAGAGAAGGAAAAACGCTTCCGTGAACTGTGATTTCTATTTTCCAGTTAAATTACCTTTGCCATAAAATAGTCCCACATGCTGAGCTCTGGAGGGATAAACTTTTCTTTGTAAGAGGGTCTTTCTGCAGGTACAGGTGGTGGCACGGTGCTATCCTTTACTGGTCTTCCTGGTACTAGCATTCTCATATTAAACCGGCGACGATGTTTATCCATCTCCTCTGATGGAAGAGGTGGTGCTAAATTCAGGTGGTTCAAAAAGCTGATATTAATATTGCATCTTTAGGAATGACTCTATTTTGTAAGTGAAGCAACTAAACCCATTGTTATTAGTACTAATTTCTACTGATTCAGAAATCAAAGCCAGCCTAAATAAAGTAAGTGTAATCGTATGAGGAGGTCACTTGTTTAATTCATTGTAACTGTGGAATTTATACATTGGATATATAATGACAAATACATATTACTGGGATTAAGTGCTCGGAGGATGTAGCTCTTAAGTAAAAAGCTTTTACCTTAAAAATTTTTTAAGATGCAAATTAAGAAATTTTATTAAGAAATAAAAGCGATATATAAAATGTCACTAAATTGTAAGCTTATATTAAAAATATAAGCTAAGGAACTCTTAAGATAGCCACAAAAATTCGAATAGAGAGATGGGCTTTTTGACAACTGACCTATATTTTAAGGTGTTATGAATTAAAATGTCTTAATGGTTATCAAATTATTTATGTGGAAGTTGTTTTTCCAATTTTTTTTTTCATGTGGAATTTGTTTTTTATTGGCTAGGCAGTGTTGAAGATCACACTTACTTTATTACAAACGAGCTAAATATTTCAAACTCCTTTTTTAAAGCCACTACTAACATTCATCTACACTGCAAGGTTTTACAAACCTTCATTACCATCCTCTGAAACATCAGAAGCTGTAGCAGCTTGTAGGTTAAAGGAAAACAGAATACATCTCAAATGAAGACATGACTTCAGATAAAGTTACTCATATTAACATCTGAAAATAGCTGCCCTAAATGAATTGAAGTTATTCCATGAATGACAAGTATCTGTTGTGCATACTTATAATGGTGCATTGCTTTACTACTGTTTTGGTTTGTATTTCAGATATGGAACATCTAAGTTTTGCATAAGTTTCAAGCCTGTTGTTCTGAAAGTCTGTGTGACACGGTTTGCCGTATTGTCTGATCTGTAACAAGGGGTTGTATTTGCCTTTGTCTCCAGAGCCTGAATTCAGTCTCCACTTTTGCTTTTCCTGATGCAGTGCGTTAAGACGTGCTCATCTGCCACTGCAAAAATCCTAGTTTTAGTTGGAGCTTACATGTACAGCAATTATTTTTGAAGTTGATATTTCTTCTCTGTGGTCTTGTGCAAGGTGAAATCATATCTTGCACCAGAAATGGGTTTCAGAAATACTGTTTGCCGGTTACTGCAGTCTTTAAACAATAACACTCATCTTGTAGAAAACTGTAGGTACTAACGCTGACTTACACCATCTGTTTTTTGCCTGAGAAATAATGACTGAAAGTCCTGAAAAGTGTTACAAGTAAGCATCATATAGTAATATTAGCAATATAATAACTGTACAGTTTTTATGACAAATTTAAAATATGCTGGGTGCTATTACAAAGGACAACTGCAAGACTAATATTTTTTCTGCTTTTTAACTACTCTAACAGTTTTCTTGTCAGTAGATACTTAAATTCTGCTTGCTTGGTTTTTGCCTTTAAAAGGAAGGAAATTTCTCCTGCTAGGTTACTCAAAGGTATAAAACGCAAATCATTGGTATGAGTTCTAGAGAACAACGTACCTGGGATATTTTCTGACTGCCTTCGAGGTTTTACAAGAAGTTTCACTCCTCCACCAAAAACAGCAGCCCACATTCGACTGTTCAAAGGATGGGCCGCTAGTCGAAATAATTCATTACATGAATGTGTTGCTAGAGCGTGTATGAGGAGACTCAGGTAGACAGCTACAACAGCTTCACAAAGTAGGATGTTTAACTTTGGTTGATCTTCGTCCTGAGCTGAACTTAAGAGATTTATAAGTGAACTCACACCTGCAAAGAGAAAAGAGGAAAAGTTCTATGTTAAATGAGTACAAATGGAAAGAGAAACGTTTCACCTCTACACTTTATGTTAAACATGTACTAATAGCCACATGATACACTTACTCAGATGAAACAGACCATTAATATTTTTCTTAAAATCAAAGAACAAAATCTAAAACAGCCTGGTTTTGTCTGGGACTTCTGCACTTCTCTGCAAATACCGTGGGCAGTTCAGCTTGCCTAGGAAAATCCTGCTCTGTTTCTACAGTTGACCTCAGAATACCACATTTATGCTTGTACATGGGGAGTAGTTGTTTTGATTGCTAAACCAACTGAAGCGTAGCTGTAAGACAGTGCTAACAGAAATAGCTTTGTCATGGGTTGAGGCAGACTGGAGGAAAACATTTTAGGATGACAAATTATCAACTCATTGAGTTTATCCTAAAGATTGTGGTTTCTTCTTCAAGCAAGGAGTTTGACATACAGAAAGTTTATTCTTATTAGGTATGTGAAAAAGTTAAAGGCTGTTATTAATTTCAGAACTAAGTCAGAAACACTTATCCATCACTGATCATCATTTTATCTATCATATTACAGGACAGGGAGATAATTTTCAGATGTGATGCTAAAAGTAACCTCGTTTTTATCTCACCAGGCCACTGAGCAGGAGAGGAGTTTGGAGTCGCATGCTCTTCAATGCTTTCTGTCCTCAGTCTGCGCCGATCACTCAAAAGCAGTCCTTGATAAACCATTCCTGTAAACTGATTCGCTTCTGTTTGACTGCTAAACACAAATGATTGATTTTCTCATGAGAACGTACTTTAGAATATTTTTGTAATAAAGTATAGTCTATTTAGACATGCATCTAATTTTAATCAGAAAATGCAATGTTTAAAATTCTACAGGACTAAGTCAAGACCTTTATAATTTCATGCTATACAAAGTACATTTTTTTATTAAGGCTTGAAATGTTTCCATGCGGCATTATCAATTTTTTGAAAATTTAATAATATATTTGTTATGAAGAATATTTGGTAATGTTTTTTTACAGCATTCTCTTCCAGTTCCACTTTGGAATATAAACTGCCTGAAACACGACTTCACTTAGACTCAAACGTTGCCCCTGCACCCTTATTCAGCAATGAACGTGCAGTGGAAAACAGCATTCAAATATTTTCCAGAAGTGTCCCAAGTGACAGCAACACCAGATTTTCCTGTTATTTATTGAAACAAATCTGAGCGATTGGTGTTACTTTATCTGTGTAAAACTGATCTGGCATGTTAAAGATCTCTAGCCGTACACAGATAATTGATCCCTTTTTTAGACACATGCATAAAGAATTTCCATTTTGGATACACAAAGTATGCTTGAGAAGTAGGACTGTAAGAAACCTTCCACTTTTACCTGTAACTGTGGCTGTCACATAGTGCTTGATAAATGGATGCAGAAAGGGAAGCTGCTAAAGAATGAAGTGTGTATACCTAAAATTAAAAAAAAAGGCAAAAGCTCTACACAAGTTATATTTAAAAGGTGAGTAAACTACAATTCTTTCTAAACAGCACTGGAAACATGTTAGGCAGAAATGTCCCAGTTTGAAATCAAGTGGAGGAAGTAGGACCTGAATGTTACTTTAAATTTACCACACAGTACTTTGAAGATCACGACTGTTTGTTCAAGATCGTTTGACTGCCGTCAGAACCTTCTAAGATAACGTCAAGGTAATTAACTACATTGTAATAGATTGGGTTGGCCAAAAAGTAATGGTGGGGTTTTTTAACAGATGGACATCTTAATTTAAAACTGCAAATTCGTTATGAAACCTGGCAGCTGACAGTTCAAGCTTGTTTTAGAAAAAGAAAGTGCACACTGTAGTTAACAATTACTTACTTGGTGTTGATTTCAAAATGGAAAAAATCAAAAGGAACATTTTAATAAGATTTTGCTGTATTACTTCAAAAACTAGGAAATGCTGTGCAAGCTCAGAAAAAGTTATGCTATGTGTAAGGTGCCAACAGCAGTGTTAGAATTGATGTGCCAAATTTTGGTCTGGAGATTTTGATGTTCAAGATGCACCATGGTCAGGAAGGCCAATCCAATTTGATAACGACAAAATACAGGTACTGATCGACTCCCGTTGGCATTTTATGATAATCTTAACGTATCGAAATCAAGCACTGAAAACCATAAAACAATGGTGTGCTCCATTCTGTACAAAACACCTTGAACGGTGAGACCTTCACTGCTGATGAGGATATCAAATTGTTCTTGGAACTGGTTGTTGCCGAAAAGGATAAGAACTTTTTTTGAGTGTGGAATCATGAAGCTGCCTGAAAGATGGCAAAAGGTGATTGAACACAATGGACATTATATCGTTTAATAAAGTTTTTGTTTCCCATGAAAACTTCACCTTTCATTTGCCTAGGAAAAACTGCAGTTACCTCTTGGTCAATCCAATAGAACTGCCGCAATGAATGCGTATACGGGAGGTGATCAAGCATGTCCTGTGCGTAATGAATTTGATAGAATAGTTCCTGGAAGACTTAATATAGAACATTGCAGTTCAGTGGCACAGTAGTTGCTCAGTATAGATAAAATACAAAAGTTTGTGTAATTAGTGTATGACTGTTTTATCTATAATCTCTTTTTTATCTCATTTATGTGCTTATAAATTTTCAGAGGTCTCCAGGACTCCGTTGTTGCCTCACAATGCAACAGAAACACCCCAGTGTTTCTCCAGAAATGCAAGGATTTCTTGGAAAGTCCAATGAAATCCACAGCGTGAGGAAAACGGTACTGTCAAACCGTTAAAAAGGTAAACTTTTTAAAATACACCCTGTGTTTATTTCCATCTTGTCCTACTATCTATCCATTTATCAAATGCTAGACTTTAGATTAAAGCTGTGGATTATCTAAATAGTTGTTTTGCTGTTCGGAAGTGTCAGCTCTTCTTTCTAAATTCTCTTTTAAAAGAAAATGCATGTGAACTGTGAGTTTTAGAGTGAGAAAGATGCCGTCTGTAGCATAATACAGGATGGAGAAGGAGTCAACTGATGTAAGAGAGAAAATGAGATGTAAATGAGCTTGGGTTATTAACTGCCTTGCAGTTTCCTAATGTTTTCCTACTTTCAATTAGTCAGTAGAAATTAAAATTAATTTAATGAATATGAATGCTGATCTAAATGTACAAAATAATTATTTAGCTTCTTACATTATAATTAACTGTGTCATAGTCTGAGGCTCTTTGGCTTTTTTCCCCTCTATTTGCTGAATCTGAACAAATGTATTCACCCCAGAGGATGGAGTCAGAGAAAGTAATTCACCACAATTCCTTAAAAACCAGTGCACTTGAGGAAATTCACGCTAGAGTCAAGTTTATAATACCTATATTAATGGAAGGTTGTCACATAACTTAGTCTCCCATCTCCACTTTCATTAGTCTCCCTACAGGATTTGACCAGAATGATGATAAGTAGTTAACTTACATGATGGTGTTGGTTTAAGAGCCAAAAATTCAGTGTTTTAGTGAACATTCACATTTGGAATAGTTTCTTGAGAGTGACCAAAATAGGGATGAAAGCAAACTAGTCGGATTCAAGGAGATGTCAGAAAGCAGGTAGTTAACAAGCATTTTCAGATCACCAGACTGAAGGGAGAAGGTCAATACTGTGACAGTGAGTGCTGAGAAGTTAACTCAAACACCTCGGTTTAGTTTTGCACGCTCACTCCCCGTTTTATAAAAACTCATTTAGCATTTCCTGAAAGCTTTTCATTACCTTGACATCTTCAACATTAGGATGCGGTGGTGATTTCATCTGCACAATAGTGTAAAGAATATCGTGGATGTGGTTGTTTAAATACAGCACCGGATTAGCTATCACAGTTTTTGTGGACGCTATGCTTGCAGAAAGCAACGGGAGTGTTGTGGGTAAAGGAAGTGGAGACTGAAGTTGTTTTACAGTAGTTTCCTGTTTAAAAGAAAAGATTGTATTTAAAATTATTGCTTTGAGAATAAAAAGTGGAAAAATAAAATCATGTTACATCTCAAATAATTTTCCAGCGTTATTTACCCCCTTCCACTGCTGTCTGGTCTGTACAGACAAGACCTTACTGTGATCTCAAAAGGCAGCTCTTATTTACTGCAATATCATGGATCTGATGTGACAGCCAAGTTTGCTGGAACAAACTACTTTCCTGTAGCTTATTAGGAAGTGTTGGGATTATCTCATCAGAAACACGAGCTAAAAATGCATTTGCAGTAGCATGAGTTGCCATAATACTCACTGGTCTGAGTTTAGTAACAGAAGTTAAATTTGCATTAATCTGAGTTTCTCAAGTGGAAATAACTAGAATTTTTTGAATTCTTAAAAGTATGAGCTAATCCCAGTACCTCCAAAACAGTTGTCTACTGCTCCTATTTGAAATGGGAGAAATCTAGGACTAGAGCAAGTTAAATGACAGTATCAGATTATCCGCTGTAGCTCAAGTGAGTCATTAATGTTTGCAGGAAAATACCTCTTTTTTTGTATGAAATATACGTAGTAAATGCTATAACATAGTAAAAGGGAGCACTACCCTGACCTGGTATTATTTGTTGAGTCTTGCAGCTAAGATTTCATTCCTTGTAGCTCCCTTCCATGATTTGC
>NW_010174187.1:29769-33244 GCF_000695765.1 Mesitornis unicolor | reverse complement strand
AGCAACTGTGAATTTATTATTCTATAGGTACTGAGAATATTGTGATCAACATTAATATTTCATTGGAACACATGTATAATACACTCTTCAAGGAGGAAATCTTAAAGGCACAGGAACAGACTGTCCCTGTGTGTCAGAAAATGAGCTGGTGGGGAAGAAGACCGGCCTGGCTGAACAGAGAGCTCTGGCTGGAGCTCAGGAAAAAGAAGAGAGTTTATGGTCTTTGGAAGAAGGGACAGGCATCTCAGGAGGAGTACAGGGCTACCGTGAGGCTGTGCAGGGAGGAAATTAGAAGAGCCAAAGCCCAGCTAGAACTTAATTTAGCTAGTGCTGTTAAAGACAATAAAAATGTTTGTATAAATACATTGGCAACAAAAGGAGGACTAAGGAGAGTCTCCATCCTTTAGTAAATGCAGGGGGAATCACAATGACCAGGGATGAGGAAAAGGCTGAGGTACTTAATGCCTTCTTTGCCTCAGTCTTCAGTAGGAAAACCAGCAGTACTCTGGGTACCCAGCCCCCTGAGCATGAAAACAGGGATGGAAAGCACAGTGAAGTCCCTATAATCCATGAAGAGGTGGTTAGTGCTACCTGCTACACCACTCAGACATACACAAGTCTGTGGGGCCAGATGGGATCCACCCCAGGGTCCTGAGGGAGCTGGCAGAAGTGCTCACCAAGCCACTTTCCATCATTTATCAGCAGTCCTGGCTGACTGGGGAGGTCCCAGTCGACTGGAGGCTCACAAACATGACACCCATCTACAAGAAGGGCCGGAAGGAAGACCCAGGGAACTCCAGAGCTGTCAGTCTGACCTCGGTGCCAGGGAAGGTGATGGAACAAATCATCTTGAGTGCATCACACGGCACACGCAGGACAACCAAGCGCTCAGGCCCAGTCAGCATGGGTTCAGGAAGGGCAGGTCCTGCTTGACTGATCTCATCTCCTTTCTTGTCCTTTCTCTAAGAACATTAAAATGATCTTGACCATTAGACTTGCAGAGCATAAGAAGCACCTATCTAGGCACAAACCTAAGCATTTGACAAAACTGACAGTCCAGAACTGTTCACACCTGTGAATAGGAATTAGCTGGAATTGTTTTACCTGCTGTGACTCTTGCAGCAAAAACTTCAGCTCCATTCTTACAGATGCTAAACCACCACCTTGTGCTCCATGAAGGCTACAATAACTTAGAAAAACTCTTAGAAGAGCTTGGTTCTTCTGCAGCCACCACTTTCGTCTTTCAGCGTGTTCTCGTTTTGCTTGTAACCTACGTCTTTCTATCTGGTGCCGTTCATATGAACCAATGTCTGGCTTATCCATAATATCATCGTGATCAAGTAGATCCCCATTTACTTTGGTATATGTTTTAAAATAATCTTTGCCCCCTGCGTCATGGTTGCATATTTCGTGCATAGCAGCAATCTCTTTTTCAAGCCAGTTGTACAGCTGAAATCTGAGCTTTCCTCCATCTACTTCATAACCTGTAGCCAAAGTCCTCAGTTCAGTCATAAGTATCTTCAAACAGGCTCTGAACTTCAGCTGTTCAGCAATAACATCAACCTCGGTGTCTCCCACATCAGAAATCTCCTCGTGTGGTGTCTGTGGGATGTTGGTGTCTGAGGTTCTCTCATCATCTTCTCCATTCTTAGAGTCAGATTTTGAGGTTTTCATCATTATACCAACATCCTTGTCCTCTTCGTCTGACCCATTTTTGTCTTCACCCCAGTCAAGCGTAAGGGGCTCATCATCAAATCTTACTGCTGGCTGACTCCAGTCAAATTGTGCTGAAGATTCAACAGTACCCCCCAAAGCAAAGGAAGTTGCAGTTGGTTTTGACCAGTCTATATCACCACTTCCAGCACCATCCGTTAGGGCTGTGGAATCTGAAACCCCAGCCTGTATTGGAGGACTAGATGAATTTTTCTCTGCAGCTACAGTAGACTTTTTTCTTATTTTTGGAATTTTGGAAAGGACTTCAAGAGCTAGGACAGGGCATCCCACTTTAAAATGAGCATTTGCAGTAGTGAAGAATAATTTTCTTTCTATCAGATTAATTTTATCAACAAAGCTCTTCTCAGTTTTTAGACCTAAGGTGGCCAAAGTCCCTTCTGGTGAGCTGAAATATCTTCGGATGAGCAAAGGGTGAGTCCGAAGGTAATTGTAAAAACTGAACACCACGGGATTGCACGACTTGACAATAACTGAGGAATTAAACAGACATGATATCTATTGAGAATGGCTTTAAAATGGTATTATTAATATTAGTATTTATGAAATAATTACTTATTCTCCACAAAATTATTACAAGTATGAGGTGGATGAGTAGAAAGATACTGAATTCTCTTACTTGCTTCATTGTTATATTCCATTCAGCTAAGCCTAAAAAAGCTGAGATCATCAGCCAAGGGAGGGAATATGCCACAGAGACCTGTGTAGCCACCTGTCATTTAACATTAATCTCAGAAGAGACAGGATAGGAATCCTGCTAGAACCCTGCTAATTCCTAGAAGCAAGAATGAGAATTTTAATTCCATTAAGTCAGTAGTAGAGAGGTATTGTAGGGACGTACCAAACAAAGAAGACCCTCCTGAGCTTATCTGACAGCAGAACTAAGTTTGATCCTGGAGGGTTGGAGACCTTGGAAGAAATTGGAAAACCTTTTTTTTATTTAAGAAGAAGAAATTGAGGGGGCTGGTGCCGATTAATGATTTCGGGAGAAGGGACTGCATCCATACACAGAAAGTATTTCTCCTTTTCTACTTTGTCTTAGTAAGTCTGTCCCATCAGACTAATGCTTTTTCCTTACCTGGGTTTTCATCATCGTCTTTAGGTGTTTGTTCCAATAACGTGTCCAGTGCTCTAGTGTAATCTTTCATTATCCAGTATGCAATGCTTCTCAGAAATGGATCAGAATGTAACTTAGTACAGCTGAACTCAGCTCCATCCTTACGGCAACCCAGAATCTTCTCGTACAGAATGGAGGTGTATGTGACAGAGGTTTCGAACTCTGATTCGTATAGACGAGCAATAACCATAGCCAACTGGATGTCTTCCATTTTCTCAAGGCACACCTATGATAAGAAGTGAGGAAAAGGTTGCTTCATGAGGGAAAGGTAGTTCTTTACAATAACAAAGAATGAATAGCAATATATGTTTACAGAACAGGGAATTTTTTCTCATCATATCTGTTCTTTAAAGCATATATTCAACTTTGGGCCACACAATGTGGTAAGTCAGATATAGCCAAGTAGTAACTTTTTAATATGTTTGGAAAAAGGCGTACTTTCTTCTGTTTCAGGAATGATGATATGCATGGTAGGACACCAGCATGTCTAACATGAATATGGCAGAAATAAAGATGTTTATTTTTATTCTACCTATTAGAATAAACATGACTTCCAACTTTTAATGTTAATACATCACTGGTAGGACAGTCTTTACACAGTCCTAGCAGAACTACATCACTAAGGAA
>NW_010174187.1:15884-29738 GCF_000695765.1 Mesitornis unicolor | reverse complement strand
GGGAAAGAGAAACATACTGCATGTAAACAGGCAGGACAACTAAAGGTTTTCTAATTCCCATTCTTTCCTGAGAGGTACTGGTTAGGTTGAGATCCTGCTTCTAGCTCTCACCTCCCTTGTGGAAGGCAACATCACAGCTCCACTAAAAGGGGATCCTAGGGCTGCTTCAGAAGAGAACTCTGACTTTCTTTTTGTACTTCATGTTGTAACAAGAGGTCATGCAGAATAGCTGGAGGCTGAACAGGGTGCTGCAACTTAACTGTGCTGACCAAACAGCAAGTTTTGCCAGAAGGGTCATGACTGGTATTCCCAAGAGTGCTTCTACTGAGGACTGCTGTATCTGAACAATTATTCTGGCCTTTCCATCAGCTTCCAAGCTGCTTTTCACAGCAGTGTACAAGTAAACGGTATGTCTGCGGGGCACAAGGGGGTCACGTGAAGACGTACCATATCATTAGTGCTGCCAGGTTTTGTGAAAAGACCATCAGAGAACAGTTACATAGTTCAAATTGGAAACTGAAACTTAATTCTCAAAAGTAGATACCTCTATAGCATCTTTCAGTGAACCTGCTAGCAAGAAAAATGCAGCTGATTGTTCAAAGCGTTGTTTTCCCAACAAAGCAAAAGCGTTTTTTAAAGCAGCTTTGCGCCATCTATCTTCACTGAAGTTGTGGCTGAAAAAGGCTGTCATCTTTTCATCGTGCTGGGACCTGCATTAAAAAAATGCAACGTATACAACTACTCATTATATCACTTCAGCATACAATCTCCTGAACAACATCACTTTACATAAACTCTAATCTGAATTCTTGAATGAGTTCTGGTTTGCATTCCTGGTTCAGTTAAGAATTAATCCAACTTACAGTCAGCAGAACTCACCTAAACAGACCCCACACCACTGCCTTTTTCTTCATAGCAAGGTAAAAAAGTGCAGCATCTAAGGCATCATTGTTTCTCTGGAATGAAGCTTTTGCGACCTGCAGTAAACAAAACCTACTATTACTGAAAATAGAAAGGCCACTTTTAGGTAAATAACGTATGTTCTCTGTCAGGGAGGATGGTCCAGGTGACTGTATTATTTCTACAGAGCAACAGTCATTTCTGTCACAATGTTTTATTCAGCATGTAACTATAATTTGCAAGCAATAAGAAGTACCTTCTCAATGCATCTTCGGAGTGTGTTGATATTCCTGACCCACCAACCAATACCCACAGCTCTTAATTCAGACCACTGTGGGTCTCCCTTCTGGATAGCAGGAATCATGTTGATCAACTCCTCCTCAGCCTCAGAATGAAAAGCCCATGCAAAATGGCAAGTGGATAGGCCTAAACAATAACAGAAGATAATAAAATTCACAAGATTAAGACTTGCTAATAAGCAAATGGAATATGTCAGAGATGCAAAGTACGATCTCCACCTCAACAGTTTGGTAGATCTGAGAGGGGCTGCTTCCCTCAACAAGGAGTAAAGCTGCTAAAGGAATAGCTGAAGTATCTTTTTGCTCACTAGGGATGTCCCCTCCACAGTGCTGCTTCTGTTCTTCTCCAGTACCTCATTCATATATGTACTAGAATTATATGGTGAAAGACCGAAGAAAATGTATTCTGTTATCTCAAAGGCAGACCCATGCTGGGCCAGAAACCCTTCTGTCTGCAGTTTAGGTGGTCACTGCAGCAGTAACTCAGATCAAGCAGGGAAAAAACAAGCTGTGGTGAAAATAATAGAAGAATCTTTAAAGTAAGAAAAAGACATGCTCATGTAAAGCAATATCTCCATTCAGA
Source organism: Mesitornis unicolor (assembly GCF_000695765.1). Classification (NCBI taxonomy): domain Eukaryota; kingdom Metazoa; phylum Chordata; class Aves; order Mesitornithiformes; family Mesitornithidae; genus Mesitornis; species Mesitornis unicolor. The sequence goes on along the minus strand of NW_010174187.1, from coordinate 27,956 downwards.
AGATATTCAGATTGTTCATAAACAATGAAATTATATATATCTGTATGTTATTTGGTTGGGGAACTTATTCATGCCTCAAACTGAATGGGGCAGAATGTTCTGTTCTAGAGACACACTGTTTTGCTATTCACAGTGCATGCAGGGAAGCATACACTAAGTCTTTGCAAGATAAGGGAATGGACATAATCTAAAAAGAATATGTAGCTAATAGTCACAGAAATATCATCTTATAAATCAAACATAATCAGATCCTGTCAGCTCAAGTGGATCAAATGAAAGCAATACTTTGCCCTAAGAATTACCTTGGTGAAGCAGCTGAACTCGATACAGAGGTGGGAGTGATGTCAGCAGGCAGGTGTGCAAGCGCATAGCCAACAAATATCGTAAGCCACATTCATCTAAGGTATCTCTTCCTGTGAAACAGAAAATACTGACTTGTGAACACACAAGTGACCGCAAGAGGCATATATACAACTTATACACAGTATGTGGAATGTAAGTTTCTTGTAATGTAATGTAATGTAAACTTGCTGAGAACCTGAACTACAAGTTACTTATTATGTATGAGATATAAGCAGAGATTTGTATTTAAGTGTTTTTCCTTTTCACTGTCTCTCACATGAATAACTGATGCTGGCTTTCAGGTTTTATCCCAAAATACCCAAGGACTAAGTTTACCTTTGCTGAGAAGAACAAGCATGTTAATTCAATAATATGTCAGTTACTAACCTGAGTAATTCTTATCTCTGTTCTCATCTAGTTCAGTGCTTGTCGTGGCCACAGTGTCTGCCAAAGCTACAAGGAACATCTGCTCCAGTCGAGTGAGGCCTGGCAGACTTGAGTGCATCAGGTGGCTTGAAAGGACACTGGCATGTTCTCGGCCAAAGTAAGTCGGACCATACTGGGACAGATTAATAACTTTGGATTTACTCTCCCTCTTTTCAGGCTCAAAATCGATAAAGTCATCAGTAGTGACAGGCTGAACCTGGAACAGATCTGAGTACTGATCCTCTGTTTTTCTCTTAGCATGATCTTCAGAGCCCTGAGGTATCTTAGAAGTTTCTTCAGAAACGTAAGTGGCATCTTGATCTGCAGCAAGCAGCGCATACAGTGGCAGTGGGGGAATTGAGTCTATCTCTGTGTAGTCTCGAGTACCATCTTTTCCAGCTGTGATGGTATCCTTTGCAGTGCTACCACTTACACTAATGGTGCGAGAAAGATGGCGTTTAGGACCAGTTCCTTCTCCAGCTTCTGTGTCTTTAACTATCGCAACTTCTCCTGCAATACATTTAACTAAATGTGATAGAATGGCTTTAGCTCGGCGAACTTTACCCAGATCCATAAGTTCTAATAACTGAGTTGGATGATACTGGGGGAGAGTAGGTGAGAGAACATGAGCAGCTTCAAAAAGGCCACCATCCTGAATTACAGTTGGAGTGCCAAAGACATCATCCACAATACCTGCCCCATCAATTACACTGGTCTTCTTTGCTATCAAGCTTGTTTTGAGTGGATCTTGTGTTGCCGAGTCTTCAGAAGTAAAAACATCACTTTCTCCATCACCAAACTTGACAGCGTGCTTCCACTGGGCATAAACATGCATTTCACAGTCCATTCCCACTACCAGTATACCATCTCTCACCCAGGACAGAGAAACCGGCAGTGAAGGAGTGCCATCTACAGATGACACCAAATCAATGGATCGAAGCAACACCCACTTGGACTTTATACCTTGTTTGATGCTACCACCTAGTGGTAACGTAATGACAGCTACTCCCTCTTTGCTGCTAGTTTGATCTGTTACAATTCCTGAAAGTCTTCCGTACATGAAGATGTTGGCACCAACTCCAACCGTCAATATATGTGAACCGTCTTCTTTTGATACCCAGTCCAAATGCACCAAATGCTTGATGCTGGGCACCAGGTATTTCTCTTTATTCAAAAAAGCATCTGATTTACTGTAAACAAATAAATTACTATCTACACTGACCCTGGAATCAAGTACGCTTCCAACCTTAACTAAATCATCCAGATGAATTGTCTGTTCCAAAACCCATTCTGATCCTCCTGTAGACTCACATTCAAGTATACAAACATGCATGGAAAATTCTTTGGAAACAAAACCATTATGCTGTATGGGTTGTTTGTATGCCACTGCAAGACGTCCTGTGTAAGAACAGCTAACAGCAACTGGCCTTCCTACTATGCTCACTGTACTGCTGTTGTCTTCTCCTTCATCATTCATTAAGGGCCATTTTCTCCAATGATAAGTTTCCCTTTCTTCATTTCTGCTGTTTAGGTCTGTCTCTACAGTACACCTCCAGAACCGCACTCTGTTGTCTGAACATGATGTTACTATCAAATAAGGTGCAAGGCAGACTGGGTATATTGATGAAGAACTCAGGTGACCTGAAGTTAGAACAAACATATTTACTTTTAGTAATACACAGCAGAATGCCTATATGGATAAGGCTGACAGAACACTAACTAACTTTACAGCCTGGCATTGTTTTTCTAATTTGGAGTTGGGTTAGGGAAAATGCATTAAGAATGGTAAAAGTCTTACAGCTTGAACATTATTGATCACCTGCAGTTCTAGTCACTGTTCAAAGAAGATAAAGTGGAACTGAACTAATTCAGAGAGGGGTTGTTAGAATAATGAGGAATACAAACAAGCAGGTATAAATTGTTCATTAATAAATTCAGACTAGAAGTTAAGTTTCTAACTATTAGAGTAGTAAGTTTCAGGAACAGCTTTCCTGTGGGGACTTGATACATTTATGAAAGGGTAATATGCCATAGGCACAATGATTTGAGAGCACCTTTTTTAGTCCTTTGTTCCCTCTATCAGTAAATCAGAATGTGATAGGCTGAAGAGATCTGTGTATCTATCTGAGGATATCTATCTACAGTCCCATGAACTAGGAGGTAAACCAACTGGATAGAAAAAAGTGTTTAATTTACCTGCTGAAGGAGTTGCTCTTACTACTTCTACACCAACAGGAAGATCCAGAGGTTGGCTATACACAAGTCTGGAGCTCAGAATGAGTTTACTGGCAGTCTGAAGATTAGCAATCGATGAAGATCGTGGAATAGGACTTATGCCAGGTGATACATCTGGAGAAGAATCCACAGTCTTTTGCTCAGGTACACTAAGCTTATTCTCTGATGAAGTAGCTTCAGTTGGTTTTGCTATATAAAAAAAAATGTCAACAGTGTTAAAAAAAATCCTTATAAGTAAGGACAAGGCATGAATATCCTATAATCAGATTTATTATTCTTAGCAGTGTTTAAGTTACACAGAAAATAATTATGACATGTGCAGGCCATGCGAGTTTTATTGCATGCTATGACCGCTTGTTTTAAGATACTCATTCTAAAATACTGATAGTTTAAAATAAAGAATCTAGTGCTTAAGTACATTACCCTATCAACAAATTTTTATATTGCAGTTGGTACAGAATGCAACAAATGTCTGTAAGTAATCTTACTGCTTCTACTGCATTGATAAAGTATTCCAAAGATTCCTGACTTTGAGGCTTCTGCTTGACAAAAGTGGTATGATTTGTTTTAAAATGAACCACCAAGCTTTAAGTTTCTTTATAATTTCTTATGCTTATCATAAAAGAAATGTCTGTCTCTATGAAATTACAGTCACTCACCTAAACAGGCTTGCACAGATTTGAGATGAAGATGCCACATCTGAAGAACAGAGCAACCATTACTATCTTTTTCAATTACCACTAGGTAGAACTTTTCTGAGAATGGTGGTGGACGATACCCTGTAATTTAAACATATTATCACTATCATGAAGTTTATGTTCAACATAAATAATTTTCAATTACAGAAGACTCTCTAAAAATTGATACTAAAAAGCTCTTTTCCTCTTTAAAAGAAGTTGCTTGATTATAAAACAAAATATTTAAACAGTACCATTACTAACAGAGAATCATAAACTATATCAAGTTGGAAGGAACCCATAAGGATCATTGAGTCCAATTCCCTGCTCCTTGCAGTACCAGCTAAAACTAAACCATATGACTAAGAGCATCATCCAGATGATGATGCTGGACAAGCTGACCTGCTTGGTGCCATGACCACTTCCCTGGTGAGCCTGTTCCAGTGACTGACCGCCTTCTTAGTGAAGAGCCTTTTCCTAACGTTTAATCTGAATTTCCCCTGCTGCAGCTTCATTCCTTTCCCTCATGTCTTCATCAGCACCTCCCCCTCCACTTCCCCTCTTGAGGAAGCTGTAGACTGTGATGAGGTCACCCCTCAGCCCTCTCTTCTCCAAGCAAGTGAACAAACCAAATGATCTCAGCAGCTCCTTGTAAATCTTGCCCTCAAGGCCTTTCACCATCTTGGTCACCCTCCTCTGGACGCGCTCTAATAGTCTGATGTGCTCATATTGAGGCGCCTAAAACTGCACACAGTACTTGAGGTGAGGCCACACCACTGCAGTGTAGAGTGGGACAACCACCTCCTTTGACCAGTAGCTATACTGTGCTACCACATACCAGGACATGGTTTGCCCTTTTGGCTGCCACTGTTGGCAAATATTCAACTTGCCATCAACCCAGACCCTCAGATCTCTTTCTGCTGGGCTGCTCTCCAGCCTCTCATCCCTCAGTTCGTACACATAACCAGGACTGCCCCATCCCAGGAGGAGAATCTGGCACTTGCTCTTGTTAAGTTTCTTTTTTTTTACTGAGATTTTGTTCACTCATGGCTACAGAAGAATTACGACAATAGAGAGACTGACTTACAGACAGCCTGAGTGTTAGTGGCAAATCTAATTTGTTAGATATATTTGCCTTCCCAGTTTCCCTTGCCAGATTGTAAATACTCTTTTCCACCCACCTGCTTGCTTCCATTTTCTTTTAAAGCTTTAAATTACTAACAAATTCCACAGTTACTTTATTTTGTATTAACTTGGGAGTCAGATAGTCACCTTATCACCTGGAACTACGTACTGATGCAGAAAATACGCTTCTATTTTGTACACATTTTTATATATAACACAGCATTTTGAAAAACGGACTTTATCAAATAAGTTAAAATGTTTCACTCTAAGCAAATTAGAATGCCTTTAATACTGTTACCATGTGAACAACTTCTATGAGCAACATGAAACAGCCATTTTACTGAATTCTAAGTTCTCATTAGTAAATCAACTAGCAAATGCCAGCTAGATTTTGGTATTCCTTAAGAACACTTTTGGTGCCTGCTTCATTAATATTAGTTATTTCTTAGCTATACCTTGTGATGGCTGGAAAAATATCTCCGTTTCCTTCCCTTCTACATCTTCCTTATGTGGCTTGTATCCCAAAATGAAGTCTTCTTGAAAGACATGAAGCAATTGTGTGTTTGAACCACACTGAAACATTAAGCAACAGTTATGCTTCCAGAACAACATAACAACGTTTTGCACTAATGCAATTCTTTCTTTCCTGCAATCTAGCTACTGATGAAGATCACTTTCTTTTATAACATTGAAGATTATTTTAGTGCATCAGATAAACTGACCGTTTTCCTCTTACATTGAGAACAGCACATTCTAGAACCTACTGTTTGTACATTCAGATAATTTCCCTCAGAAGTACTATGCCAGGCAAATTCTGTAATACCATTTTTGCTGCAGGTATTGACAGATGAATTAGTACACGATTGGTTTTTATTTTTTTAGGTGCTGAATAAATGACAGCGGCGAAAACTTTGACCTTTATCCCTCTTCAGTAGGAAGACATGTCTGCAGTGAATTGAATCTGCTTGGGACATCTAAAAAAGGAAACGAATTGCAGATTTTCCTTCTCTCTGGTATCTTAACAGCCATCCTTCCTGACAGCAACAGATTTCTTTGCAGTACTTCCACCTCTCTATAAAAGAGGATGCTGGCAGTGAAATCCTTTTCTGCAGGCAAAGAAAATATGTCCTCCACAGACAGCGATGGCAAAGTTTTCATGTTGAAAAACACCCCCTTTTTCCAGAGAAACATGTAAAGAGTGTGCCCTGTACTCAACTGCAAAAGTTCTAGAAAAATATTTTGTAAATCTGAACCGAAAACTGAAGATCCTATGTGATTAATACTTAAAGGACTTGGAAATCTATTGACAAATAGAGAAATACTTCTTTCTATATGTCAAAAACATTGAGATGTCTAGTTAAGACATGGTAAAACACACAGTTTTTACAGGCTGCTTCCTAACAGAAAACAGCACTGGAACATGAATGATCAACATAACTGTGAGTATGAACAAGCTGTAGTAATATTACCTCCTTGATGTTCAAAATGTACAGCTGTATTAGTTAACAGGTAAAAATTTGTCTTGCAAGACAGACAAAAAAAACCTGAAGTCATACATGGGTTTGAGTCCTACATTTTGGAATAGTTCGGTCTAGTTTTTAGGTCTGGGGCTTTTTGTTGTTTGTCTTTTTGCTTGCTTAGGTTTAGGGGAGGAATGTTACTTTTTTGTTTTCCCCTTTAAATTATGAGGGTTTGTAAACCAGTTTTTAGTTAAGTTTTGTTTTAATCATGATTTATGCTTAGAAAATACCATTACATTCTAACAGCACGCTTTGAGCTCCCAGCAGCTAAAAGAATGTTGTTTGACTTCAAGGTATCTCAGCATTTACAAAAATTCATGGCACCATTCTCACCATGCGGAAATGACATCTTTTTTACCTCATTTCAAAAGATTGGGTTAAATAACAGACAATTTATGTGATACCCGTAGAGTTAACCATTTATTTACTTTGTTAGTTATTGCATCAAGTTCAATGATGCATCCCGGTCGAGCAGTAGATTGTTGGCTCACAATGTTAAACACTTCTCCAATAAGTTTCTGAAACAGAGCAAAAGGAGAAGAGTTAGTATATTTTCCCTTCAAACAGAAGGAAATTGCAGTCATTTACTATAAACTGATGCTTTCATTTTCCTTGTTGGCATAAACCGTAACAGATTTCTTCCTGTTGTCATTTTGGCATTTATGAATAACGTGTTCATCAAGGCATCTGCACTGTTGTGAGACTGCAGCTAGTCATGGGGATAGCACACTGGCTTTTATGGAAACTAAATGTGGTTTATTTTAAAAATTATCCTTTCATAACATAACTTTGTATCTGTGCCATGAGAAACTCAAATGTACTCCTTCCCTTCTGTTTAAAGCTTCAGGTTTTGTCAACAACACACAAAAGATAAATCAGTACAAGCTTATACATGAACAAAATGCTCTATTGATTTTTGCTGGAATGTTCACACTCATTGACATTAGAACAGATTCCTTCGACTGATCTGAATACTGACAGGTTCTGCCTTGCAGGATAGCTTATAAAATAACAGAAGAATGGAAAAAAAGGAAAGATGTGCTTCTTTATACAACAACAGTGCAAGGTCAGGCTTTAATTTGCTTGAAGGCCACAGAAATGTAAGATTAAAAAGGATGAAAAAATTGCTTATTACAGAAAAAATAAAATCAATAACCTGCCCCAATTCCCTTCTATCCCACTATTTCTGCCCTTCCTCATATATAGATGTAGCTGAGGTGGATACACCCAAGTCTTGCTTTTCTGTCCTTACCTTCTCACTTGCTCTTGACTCCCCTCTTTTGAAAAGAGGAAGAAAGAAATCCTATTTTTCCTTTCCCCACCTGCTACAGATTGGGGAAACTTGTCAGGGAAATTTTGTCTCAGTCCAGACACTTTTAGTCGTACAGACAGCTGCAAACCACCTAATTATGCAAGATAATGCATACACAGAATGGCACAAAAATTAGAACTGAGTGAAGACAAACCACTGGAGGGAAAATAAAGTTACCTTAAATTTGTTTTATTTTAAGAAATTTAAACCATTGCTACATAAAACTTACAGATGATTCAGGGTCAGATAATTCATCTAGAAGTTTCCGTGCATCTACGACGGCTTGATAGAGTCTCAGGTTTTTACCGTCAGATGCAACAAAGCAAGCACTAGCAGAGTTGCAGTATGTGCCTATTAGAAAACACAAAGATTTCATAGTTCAAGAGAAAAGTGGCAGTCAAATGGCATCAGGTAGGCTATTACAATCCACTTCACAATATGTTTCTAAAATAATCTTCATAAAGTACTGAAAAAAACCCCCAGGCAACTGTGCACATTAAAACACCATTATTAGAGCTTTAAAACAAGTCCCTTTCTGTTCATTTATGTAACTAAACTCTTCATAAAACTTGAATAATCTAAGGTGAAATCATATATGTTTATAAACACTGTTCACACATGCAGTAAACCTAAGGGAACGCTGCCATTCATTGTGTTCTTTTCACTGTCACCTCTAAGGAGGTCCTTGGAAGGGCTAACTCGAGCTTCCCTAGGTGCTCAGAGACAATTTAGAGCAGGAGTGTAAGGTAAATATTCACAAAAGCTCTATTAGCTGTCGTTTTTTCCCCTTGTTTACTCTCTCTAGGCTCTTTGGACATAATGAGCCTCTATGAATGTTCCCTTCTATCTTCTAGTTAAAAGTACAGATATAAAAGTGTACAGATATAACAGTGGAGGGAGAAATATATCTACAGTAGTGAATAATATATATGAATATATATAAATATATATGAAAACCTGTAACAGATTGTCTTTTTTTGCTTCTTTACATATATAGAACAGGCTTGGCACAGGTTTTCTGTCCTGATTTATGTTTTCCTCTTACATTATAAGAGGGAAGCAGCTAGTTATTTGTGTTCAGAAGACTGTGGGATTCAAGCAGCACGGAATGTTACTATGTGAACAGAAAAAATGGATTTATTTTACTTTAAATCAAAGGTATGTTATGCATTTATTAAGCATATTTAGGCTTTTTGAGGTTGCGAAACATCTTCCAACACCTATTTGATCACTACGAATGTCAGGCTGGCCTTAACATAATAAAATAACCTGGCACTATTAGTATAAAATTTAATGTTACATTTGCAGTGTAATCGACATGTTTAGTACTGTATACAAAGATGATAACTACTACAACAGCAACTTTACGATAATTCAAAAATAAGTATCCGAGTGGCTGAATAAAGTAACGTTTGTAGAGACAATTTTCCTAACTGTACTAGAAAGCCCTAAAAGTAAATGCAAAACCTGAAGAATTGTCTTAGGGCATGACACTGGACATTGTATTGTCTGACCTCTGAAAAGTTTTCTTCCCAGTTCTGTAAAGTTTGGGTAGTTCATTTCTAGATGCCAGTATCAGAACACCTGCATCATTAATACCAGGTCAATCAGTAAAGCTGCCTAAAACACGGAGGAAAGGGATGACCTTGTTCTTTGTGAGTGATGATTGCTCACTTGCACAAAGCAGTCACCGAATGTCAGCTGATCCCCAGTACCTACAGACATACTCAGACCAGATGAGATGTTTTGAAGTTTGCTTAGCCTCAAATGGAATAAAAATGCTTGATTTGCATAATACAAGGAAATGGCTAAAAAGTTAATATACTCCAAATACAATAGCAATTTATTTTAACAAATTAATTCTATGACCTACAGTGTTAACTCTATGTGGAAACATGCTAAGTATACTCACCAAGGCAATAGCTGGGAATAAGTGTTGGAAGCCAGGCTACATTAGAGAACGCGGAGGTGTGAAGAGAGTTAATTCGAGCCAATTCAGATACTCCTCCAGTGTAGGACAAAGGTCCTATGGGGTCTACACGCCACAGGATCAGCTCACTGTAGATTGCATTTGGGTCATGGAATGTACGGGTTGCTGCATTTTTAAGTTGCTGCCTAGAAGAACCTTTCACGTGTTTAATAGGATCCATTATTCTGTTTATCCTGTCAGAGTCCCAGGAAGTGTCTGACTCAGGAGTTAACAGAGCATTGTGGTGAGAAGATGTTAGCAGCAATGGTAAAACAGAATGGCAAGCTAGATCATTGAGATGAAAACGGTGTCCGCAGTACCTAAACTTATGTGACACGGTTAGCACGGTAGTGAAAGCTGATTTATCAGCAAAAGTAACTGCCCACTGATTTAGAGAGCCATCTATATGTTTGGAAATCATCATTACTACGGGAGAAATGATATTCACATTTCCACTGTCCTCGGCAAAGCTTGATTCTTTATCTGCTAGTGTCTTATCTGGAAAGTCCATTGTCTTCTGATGTGCAGCATTACTGTTATCTTTTACAAAGACAGGGCAAGCATACATCATAATATTTTTGCTAAGTGAACTAGCATCTCCTGATGGAAATGCAACAGGAATCCTAGAAGAAAATGAAACCTAAAAGAAGAAAAAAAAGAAAAAAATTAGAATATAACAATCCAGCTTAACTCTGCATAAATGTTACCCCTTTCACAGGAAGTACTGAAAATTAAATTCATACTGATACTCAGATATAAAAGAAAGGACACAATGATTGTGGATTAAGATCATAAATAATAACACAATTTCAAATATACAATACCTGAACTTGTCGAAAGATGCCCGGAGTGTATTCATCTAAATATTTCACGTGCCACACCAAAAATGTACCGTCAATAGGGTGGATAGTAAAAAGCATATCTGGATTCCTGTTCCATTCAGTTAGGAGTAACTCTATTTTCCGATCTAACAAAACTGTTGGAAGAGGCATGCGTGGACCTGCTAGTAGAGATGTTTTGGGGCTTCCCTCTCTTTCTCCATCTTCATGTTCTGAAGAGCCTGTACCAGTCCCTGTCTCTGATTCCCTGTCTATAGACAAGTCTGCAACAGAAATAGGCCATTTTATGCATTACAAAGATTTCCCTATCAGTTTCTGTTCAAAACAACACAGTACTACTTATCTGCTAATAGTACTCTCTCATAAGATCGTTCACACAAATTGAGTGTAGAAACAACTTTCTTTGGTCTGCCTGTACTAAAATATAAGGCTCTGGCCTTTGACTGCTGCTCGTAACTGTGCAATACAAGTAGTAACAAATATAACCATACACAATGCCCTGTGTAAGATTATTCTGGTCAACTATATAAAACCACACATTTTATGTGAATGTTGGCTCCAAATTAATGTGGTCTTTTTGTTGCTGTTGTTGTTGGTTTTTTTCCCTTGTATTTAGAAGGTAATAATGAAATACACGGTACGTGGTCATTGATGAAGTAGTGTGTATTGCATATTCAGTAAGAATTATCACACGCTTAACTCCTGCACTGGTAATCTAGATTTTAAGAACCTAAGCATTAAAAATAACACAATGTATCATCAGTTTACTGTCACTAATTGGTCTTACTGGCTTCTGAACACAGATCTTTTCTTTTTACGTATTCTTACTGGCCTAGAGACCCTCCCACAGCAAGGTAAAGTATTTCTGGTAGGACATGTTTCCTATCACTGATTTCAAACAGCTACAGTTGGGATCATCAGATGACCTAAGGTTTAACAAGTAAATCTTACCAGTACTGGAAACAGTGCAGTTACATTAAAATGGATCTATGGCCAACCCTTCTTAAAGCTTGCCATAAATTGGTACATCATTATTGACAATTGGATTGTAAGGTAAACACAGAGCAGGTTTTACTCATCATTTCATAGCTCAGTGGAATTATATCCCAAATAGAAAACAAAGACCAAAGCTAGCTTTCTTTTTCACTGGGTATATTACTATTGCATTCCAACAGAAAGTCCATAACTAAATTTTTCATACCTACAATTACAGCAGCCAAAATTTCAGCTGTAAATGTCTATTTATTTTACACTGCTGATAAAATGTTAGTGCTTCCAATTATCTTGCTAAATAATTGCATTAATTATTGCACTGATACGCTTAAAAATAATTCTTGTGCTATGTGTCTCAATATTACTAACCATGATCTAATTTCATATGTAAACCTCTCTCTTTTTCTTCCATTTCTTCTTCCTCTTCAACCTCAACATCAAAATCTTGTTCTAGTTGCTGTTCAGAAATTTTTCGTAGATGCTGCATAAATACTTCAATAGAGGATGTAAAATGAAATTCTTTATTATTCAACCAGTGAACAACGAAGCCTCCATTTCCTTCATCTATATTGAAAGCTGTTCCAGCCAAGACTGATGGAATATCTGTGGGCAATTGTAAACAAATAAAAAAGCT
>NW_010174187.1:0-15860 GCF_000695765.1 Mesitornis unicolor | reverse complement strand
CACACACACACACACACACACACACACACATATACCCAGATTTCTTAATTAAGACATTGGATTTATTTTGGGTAGAACATAATTTGTACCTGTAAGATCAGAAAGGGTAAGGTGCAGATCAACTTTCTAAGTGCAATTTTAATATTAAAAAGTAAAGATATTTTAACATGAAAATTGATTCTTACGTGCATGGTAAATAATACTGAACAGTTCCAATTGCTCAGGTTTGTATGTTGCAGTGCTGTCATTTCACGTACAGATTTTAGGTAAGGCACAGGATTGCTCTTTAATCTTTTCCTCGTTTAAAATATTCTGAGCTATTCTATAAAAAGCAGTTGGTTTCCTGCTAAAAAATCTGGTACAGCTTTTTTCATTCACTGTATATTCGATAGGATGCAAATACTCTATTAATCATATACCGTTGCCTCCCAAAACCCAACAATCAAATGCTAAGCAGACTTGAAATTTCGGTTTCTTTCGCTTTCTGATGTGCAAAGATGAATTTAACTGGCTTTTAAAAATGCCAAAAGTATTCAAAATAAATTCAGCCTCATTTGTCTTACAAAACTCTATGTCAAGTAGCAGACTTGTGAAATAACAGTCTTTCTACAAATTCCCTGTATTTGGTTAGGCAAAGCAAAGGATGTGCATCTCAGCCCCCTTTATTTCTTTCTTTTTCTATTTTATGCAAATATATTATTGCCATTTAAAAATGGTTGTATTTCACCTGTATTAGGATTGATGCTTGCTGCTATATGGAAGTGACCAAGTGCGTTTGCATGATGTGAGATGTGACGCTGAACTTCGTGGGTACCCTGTTGGTCTGCCAATACGTCTGTGTGGGTGACAAGAACTGAAGATCTCCTTTGTCCTTTTCTCATGTTTTTCAACTGGTGAATTGTCTGGTAAAGTTATAAAAATAAATCAAGAAAGGTAAAAATTCACTTTATATAAAGGCTAAAGCTTTTTAATTTCCTTCTACCTAAGGAGGGAAGACTAATTCCAAAGGATTATTTTAAATAGATTTCAACAGAGATTATTAACACTTATGAACATCAGTTCTGGCCAAAGGCAAAGTGCTTCTAACAGTCTTCTGAGAGTTCCTTTTAATATCTGATCCAACACCACAAAAATACACACTGTTCCGTGTAACATTCATAAACAAGATGACAACAATCTACAAAGCTGTAACCTTTGCAATACCACTTTATAACAAATTATTTTTGTGTAACTGAAGATTGCTGAAAGCATGTGAAAAGCACAAGTGATTCAAGAGCCCAAAGCATACCTGGTTCCACCGTCCCCGTCTGTTGATGGCGATGGTGTGTACGAGGTGAACACTTGGTCTAACTGTAATAGTGTGCAAATGAGTGCTGGGGTGGTTGGGTTTGTTTGGTTTGTTTTCTTGCTGTTGTATTGATAGGTTTTCTCTGTCTGTGCACTTAATAGACTTGATATGACTGCCACAGAAATTTAGAGCCCCATAATACCACCTTTTAGAAATGCAATTATCAAATCAGGTAACTAACATTCAAAAGAGTTTATATACTGCTTCCACTGTTTTTGTAAGCACAGACTTTCAGCACAATCAGAATGAAACCATCACTTACTACTCTGTGTTAAACACTGTCTCTTCCCAATACTGATAGTTGGCTACCAAAAAAGTAATTGTTTTAAAAGAACATGGAGCTTGGGCGCAGAGATGCAGTGCAGTGACTTCTGCAGTGTTTAGTAACAGACTTCAAAAACTGATACAAAATAATTCAGACTATTCTGTTATGCTTATGAGATCTAGATAATACACATAGTTCTACATCCTTTAAATATTTAAGAACCTTGAAAGAAAAAATAGACAAAGTATTTACTTGTACCTCTAGGGCATGTTGTATTTTATCCTTTTGCTTTCCAGACTGAGAGATGGTGCTGCTAATGCTGGAAGTGCTAGTTTCACAGATCTGCTCACCAAGAAGAGTGTCTTCTGGTAACAACGTCTCTGCCCACAGCCGACAGATGCCATCAAGACATGATGTGAGTAACACATTACAGACCAAACCCCTGAAGACAGACACATCAAGGTTACTACCCAATTTAATTAAATTAGCTATACGGACACGACAGGAATTAGGGGAGTATACAAGTATTTAGTAGTTATTATTTCATTCAGATTTCTGCCTCTCCCCTAACTAAAGGCTTTATATCAGTAGTGGTTTTTGGCATGCTCATAAACCTATGGATTATTGGCAAAGGTGCATGTGAACACAGAGTGGTTATTATTTGATAAATACAGCAGTTATTGTACTAGGTAAATCAGAAGCTTATGGGAAGACATTCATATGTTTTATTTCTTGAGAGTAGAAGTGGAAAAATCTAATCATGTTCTTGATGCTTAAACTTTAAGCAGAATGTAAAAACAAAGATTGGTGAATTGCTTGTTTGTTTGTTTGTTTTAAGAAAGGAAAAGTTTCAAACCTGGGCATGTACTTGCTAATGTTACGCCATGAAAATCCTGTCACTGCTCGAGGATGTGCCAAATAAACAAAGGAGAAGTGGACAACCCCTGAGCATTTTTTCTTTTCTTCATTTTCTTGGGGCAGAAGAGATGACTTCCAACCAGTCATAGGATACCAGACCTTTAGGAGGCAGTCATCCTAGGTAAAGCAATAAAAAAACAACCATAGGGTTAGCTCGCTATACTTACAAATGTCACAACAAAAATTCCCAAATAATAAAGAACCTGCTGTTCTGGTATCTTTCATGAAAATATGATCTGTGGCCCAGAACTATCTGCAGTTTTTCAGACAACTCATTTCTGAGACCACTTATTTCATTGTTGGTGATCCTTGGATGAGTTACAGGACTGAAGAAATACTCTGCTAGCAATGCTCCACTCTCATAACGATTTTTTCTTCTAGTCCAATTGGTCCCCTACTTTCCTCTTGGTCCTCTATGCATTTTCTGCATAGCACACATGCAAGATTAAATCCCATGTCCACTTCCCTGCAAAAATAGAAGCCAGAAATAGGCTGCCATTCACAGACAATATTAAGCTCATTAACAGTCAGTCTGTCCACTGAGACAATTTGTGCTGTAAGTCCCTGTTGGTTCCTATGCACGGGAAGCCTGACTTTCGTGGCAAGCACTGTACCTACTAAGCACAGACACATAATAGAGGACCAGATGCATATTACAGCCTTCCCCTCCACCAGCACAACCTAGGGTACCTTTCTGGTGTGAATGGTTGGGCATCAGTGATATAATTAACTGAAACAAAACTGAAATGCTGACACAGCAATACTACAAATGCTGATAAGTGAGACTAGAGTATGACTGTACTGATGTGAGCTAAGGACAACATTATTGGTATGACAACAGTACATTGTACACAGCTGGATGCCACATCCCTGGATTTCAGGTCTTGCTGCTGGGGTGGAGATAGAGAATAAAGTAAATAAATGAATAAATTACAAACTTCTGAGACCGTAGACAAAACATAATATTTCCTGGCAAGCACCAAAAAGTACAGTGTCTTACCACAGATTCTGCAAGAAGGAAGTCTGACAGGCAGCCCTGTTAAGAATTATGATCAAAGCGGTGTATCTCATGAAACAACCAATGTAGGGCTGTCCTACAGACAGAAAATGACTTCTGGAACCACCTGCCTCATCTACTTAGTCAAATTCTTAGCTATATAAAACTATATTCATGGGAAAGATAAATAGGGAATTAAGCAAATCTTTTGATAATTTTCTAACCACGATGATTCTAAATGTAGTATTTATTAAGGTGTTGTATGTTTTTAGTCATAAAACAATGCAGCTCATGATTGAGTTGTCCTCTTTAGTAAGTATAAGAAAGCAAAGGTTCCTAAAATTAATCTCATTACACACGAGATGATAATTTAACTTAGTTCAGAATACAATAAAATGTGTGGTCCAAGACTGCTCTATATTGCTTATTTACTTTTCTCAAACAAACACAAAACATTGCAAACACTTACTTAATTCATCTCTTTTTTTTGTCCTTACCTTCCCAGCTGTTGCAAAGTATTCACCATCAGGAGACCATGCCATCAAATGTACTGATACTGCAGTCCTAAAGAACACGAGAGTCATGTTTTAATGTAAGTCAAGTCGATTTATTCTATAGTATGTATTCAGTTGATTAAGTATTACTGTTAATTATTTTAATGAGATATGCTAGTATTTTATAGTTGCTGCTTTAAGCATACTTTAGAAATAGCAGAAGCGTAAAAAGTATTTGCTACAACAAACCCCAGTATTTAGTAATACAAGCCTTTGACTAGGCTATCTGGTGATAGGTCACTTGCAAATGTGAGAAAGTTTTATCTGGAGTAACTTACATTGCTTGGTTTTTGTGGTATTTTAAGCGGATTTAAAAAGCACATTTTAAAATAAGGTTTTGGATAGAAGATAGTGTTGATATATGAGGTGGCATTGCAATCTGTCTTAAAATGAATATTGTCTCACTCACTTGCACTGCCAGACACATTTCCAGTCATTTAGAACTGGGAGAACTTTATCATCTTTGATCTGACTGTCAGGATCATCATCTTCACCTTCTTCTAGAATATCACTAGATGGAGGGGCCCACAACTGCAAAAAGTCAGTTGCTGTCAGCAGCCTGTTACCTGAAAGGTGAGTAATGTCAAAGCTGTGAAACCAAGATGATGCATTTATATTGAAAGATTAAGCTTGTCATCATATTTTGTTGAGAATTATTCAAAACAGGTTGAAAACTCAACTTTACAAACTCCATTTTAAATATGATAGGGTATTCAATAATGTTATACAGCTGTTTTTCATGAAAACATTTTGAATTTAGAATACCTGTTAAGAAAGAGCATAAAGAGTTTTTTGTGACTTCAAATGATAAATTACATTTGATAATGAATGTTTCAGATGTCAAATAGCACAACTCAATTAAATACACATTGTTAGGCATCTTATAAATGTCTGGGTACGTTGCTGACTTTAATTGTGATAAAATTCTATTTAAATGATTACTAGTGGTAATTTAAGTCAGTTAGCAACCTAACACTGTGATTCTCAAACAATGCTAACTGTAGTCTCACATTTTATGCAACATTGCCTGAGAACAGATAATCTAAAATTTCTACATTCGTGCTCTGACTTTATTACAATAACAATAATTTCTGTTCAGGTTTACCCAATTAGAAATGTTGAACAAATAGTTCACAAACTTCACGTTACCTTGAGGATCCCACGCCAAGTTGTAAGTCATAGAACTGAGGAAGAATTGCCCAGTTTTAAGCCACTGACACTTTAGTTGCTGTAGTTTAAAAACAGTAAAGGATTAACTCTCACAACAGCAGCAATATACGAAGATAACAGGATTTCTTTCTTTCTCTATGAAATTGATATTAAGCCTGTTGCAAAAACATTCAGGACCCAGTGGTAGATTGCTGAATCTAGTTTTAATAATTTCTTTAATTGTTCTGAAAAAACTGAATGCATTACAGAGCACCCTGCAAACCAGATCTGGATCTGTCACACATACAAATGTATCTGTAGATTACTTTAAACTAGTTAGGTCGTACATTTATAACAACACAAGGGATGGCAGAATAGATACAACAAATATTGTGAAACCTGCTTGGGAATGCACTTAATGCTTGAGAGCTTGGCCATGGCGGTGCTGTGAAAACAACTCTGGGTACATGTATACAAGTTTAAGTCGTACCACAGATCCGATGACCTCTTCAAGTTAAAGAAACACCAACTCGTCACCAGCTCATTCCAGTACGAGATTCTAGAACAAGATGTTGCTGTGAACTCAGGAGGAGTGCAGTCCCCAGTTCGATTCATGCAATGAAAGATTCTACCTGTACAATTTATTATGGATGGTGGAAAATGTCTATCCATTAGTCTTCTGTGTGCCAATGTAATATAATAAAAATAACAGACTTTCACCTCTTCTAAGAGCCTAAACTGAATTGCAATCATGAAATACATACTTACACTGTTTCTTTTATGAGAATTTATACCAAGCGGTTCAAAAATGCAAACAGCATTTCCATATGATGCTGCAATCTGGAAAAAAACCAAAACAACTGAAGACTCAAAATGTAAGGTCAGGAGCTAAGCGTAACTGCTGCTTAGTATTCTAAAACAGCTAAAGAATTTCCAGTACTACTTCTATGAGCTGTTGTTCAAGAAAAGTTAAATGAATACAGATGTCGTTAATTGTGTTATATGTATACTTTTCTAAGGAAGTTGAGAAACACACACTTCTGAACAAGCCCACCTTTACGATTTTAACTCTAGGTAGGGAAGACCTCTTGTTCAGTGGGGTAAACACTGTCAATCAGACCTAATACATTCTTCTAGGGTGACTGTTGTTAATGCATAACGGAAAGCCAACGCCTTCACTACTCCTGCTCACGTCCTGTCTACTTCACGGCTAACTAATAAATTAATTATCAGTGTCTGGGTCTAAGTGTGTTCCCAGATTCCATTTTATACCACTAAATAATAATTAGGAGAAACAGGATGAAACAGTTCTATTTTCAACAGTTAAATACATTTTGAGCGGAGACACAGAAAACGGAAAACCTGAAGTACTTACACCACAGAACCACTCAGATTCTTTCACCCGCTTATTTCACAGAAACCTCCATACACAAAATGGTTTTTATTAGGAATTTAGCTGGTCATGTTCCTAATACAGATATGAGTACTTTTGACTATCTTTAAAATTCCTTTTTCTTCCTTAAAAGATTTTAAAAACTGTTTAAGTTCTTTCCATTCAAGAACTGGTTTCCTCAATACAGAAATTACGTAAAAGTTTCATGACATTTATTATGAAATCTTATTTCCTCTTGAAGGGGAGGAGCGTGGAGGGGAAGGTTGCAACAATAAACCCCCAAAGAAAAGAACAGACTCTGAGCTCTGATTCTGAATACAGAACAACCCAGGGGTTCATGCTGATCTTGCAGGGTCCACGTGTGCAGCCGGAATCTCTCTTCCATCCCCCCGAGGCTGTGCTGCTGCAGTGCTATGGCCTTGCCAGCTAAACCTGCCCCAATCCCAACTAGGGCTTTCTCAATACTGCAATCAATTTTTAACCTACTAAGATTAGTAGGCAGTGAGAGCTGACACAATTTGGTCAGTGAGCTACCGTATCTCACAGAAAGTAGATTTTTCTCAGCAGTCTCTTTAGCATTGTTTAGGGATTAAAAATAAAACCACAGAGCCAGTCAAGTGGTCATGCAGTTATGACGGCTCAACAGGAACACTTCTAAATATAGTAACATGCCTCAGCTTTTCTGAAAAGTAAAGTATTTCTAACTTATTGCTTTGCAGGACACACAAATGTACATATGTGTGCACATATACGTATACACGAGTGATTTATCCATGTCTTCTCTAAGTAGATGAAAGTATCCAATAATGGAGACAATAACAATAATTACTATACAGTAACTCATGTATTTCCACATTTTGTGAGACCTGTTACTGCAGGTTCTGGAACGCAATAAAAACCATTGCTACAAGATGCCTCCTGCTTTTATCTTCTGCCCCCCACCTTGAAAAATAAATTATTATTAAATTAAAACTATTCTCTGAGTAACATAAGAGGTGTTACTCAGAAAGTTACAGATCAGTAAAGCCTGATCTTTGTCGTGAAGTTAACTCTTGAACACCACTGATGTATGATGCTGCTGTTTAATTATTTCGAGTATTCCAATTTTTAACAAAACTTGATACAGCTTTATTAAAATACTTACCCTGCCTTGTCGTTGGGAGCACTCCACACAGCTGACCTGGATGTTTCCATGTTTAGCACCAGGAATTATTTGCACACATTCAAAGTCATTTGCCAGAATAACAATGTCACAACCAGAGCCATATGCCTGAAATATTTTTAAAAAGAAATACAATTCAAAATTTATTTTTAAAAATATATGAATTATACAACTCGTGTTTTTGAGAGATCTGTGATAATTTCCATTGAAACAAGACATTGCCGTGTAGTGGGTTGATTCCTTGTGAACTCAGTAGCACGAGTGGAATAAGCAGTAACTAAAAACAAAGTAGCAAAGGAGACCTTAAATCTTCCCACGGCAAAGAGAAAACAGTAAAAAAGCCAACAGAACTGCAAACTTATTCTAGAACTTAAGCTCTGCGTGTACTTTCACTTTTGGTTATTTTGTGGAGGTTTTCCTAGGTTTTAGTTTGTTGTTGTTGTTTCTTTTCTCCCCTCCAATTCCTGTTACCTGCAAGGCAGCCAGGAGCGTACCATTCGGGTGCACTTATTAAATCTGCATATAAATTTATTAAATATGTGTGTGGTGTGCCCTTATTTAACAAAAAAAAGAAACAGAAAAGAAATAAGATAATATTAAATGATTCTTTTCTACAAGAATCCAATTTCTGGGCTTTTCTGAGTTTTGAGAAATGCACATTGCTATAAAACCGTAAACCAACACAGCTTTGTTTTGGGTATATTGTATCTTCTGCAATACACACCACAGTCTAAATAATTTGTTTAAGAATAGAAATTTATATTGGCAGGATAAATATCTATCTGTCTGCCAACCTTTCACCTGTCTTAGCGTGCCAGGACATTCTAAGACTTTTAATCACTCCAGGTGACCTGTTCCACTGAACTCCCCCGTTCAGACACAGAAATCCTTCCCCAGCAGCAGTCTATCAATGAGCCCTTTTAAAGGAAGGAGTTACAGCTAGAAGTCTCTACTCAGTTTTCCACTGATTCCAATACAGTAGGCAGAAATTTTACAACAGCTGAATTAAGCAGAGTGTGCAAGTCCTCAACAGTCAATGTCAGATGGTACAAAATTGGTCATTTTAATTTGTCCCCTGCTCCTTTCAGAATAATTTCCAAATTACTGAATCCCAGTCCTCCTTTGAAGCCAGTCAATTTAAAGGCTAATTGAATTATTTTTGAGAAGTGTATGAAAAGTTGTGAGTATTTCTATAGACTGACAGGATTAATGCCCACTGATGGACACACTAAGATAACGATGCAAGATAACCACTGGAACGAGAACGGACAGTTTAGGTCTCATGACCTTCTATGTCTACTTCTGATCCACCTGGGAAAGGAGCCACAGGGGAGAAAGTCTGAAGAAAAAGGTGCCTCAGTTTAGTGAAAGTACAGTCATTGCTAAAATCAAGAAAGGAACAGCAATGCAAGCAGCAAAGCAGAAACTGAGGCCTCAGAAATTAACTCACCACACAACTGCACACACAAGAACGAAAACCACATACAAAACATAGATCGTCTGAAAGATTTCCAAGGTCACATCACAAAAATAAGGTGACGCAGTGTTGTTCGAGTCCTCAAGCCCATAACCGTTGTTCTGGGAAGCTCTAAGGAACTGATACTGGCATTACTCACAATGCAAGCAGAAGGGGAAAAAAACAAATGCTGAAAGGTTATTCGAGGGAGATTATCTATGTAACAGAATATCCTAGCTCCTTGATGACTTGGCTATGCAATTATCAGACTGAGTCTGAAAGGGAATAAGTTATTATTAAAATGGAATAGGATTATTTCCAGAAAGCAAGAGAAAGATGAGATTCTGAGATAAGTTCTAGCATTGAACAGAAAGTCTTTTCATTTTGATGTTTTCCTATATTTTTGTCTTGGAATTTGTTGCAAAACAAACTCCAGCAGTGGGGTGGAGTGGCCAGCAACTGTTCTCAAGTAAGAAGGAGGAAGATGGAGATCAGGACATGAATGCGTATAAGTAGACAGGAATATAAAAGCAGGTTCTCTTGTTCCACTAATTTATTCAGAATTCTAATGGTCACAAGCAATTGATTCTCCTTCTATTTACTTCAAAAGGCGAGCAATTAAAACAGCAGAGAATCGAAAGACCCAACCTTCTTTTCAACAGTCTGCCTCGTAACTACTAATACAAACCTACTGAAAGACTAATTATTTGAATTGTTAGCTAATACAGTAGAAAAGGTACTGATCCACTTCAAACAAGGACTTAAACCTTTCTGATACCCTGTTTTTAGATTGTCAATATTGATGACTTGCAAATTTCAAACTAAATGAAACATAATTCATCACCAGTTGCAATCCTGTTAGCAGGAGATCTGGACGTGTGCCTCAGAAATTATACAGGGAAAGGAAAAGACATCTCAACTTTAATTTCCTTGTGCCTACTGTTCTTAAACCTGCTCTTTTGTATGTATGTGTATGGTTGATAATGCATGAAACAGAAAATATTTTATACGTCAGTATGTCTGGTGACTCTGTGAAGCAAATGAATTTAGTGCCTTGCCTTTTAAATGTTTTAGTGTCTCTTCTCTCCTGTCCCCTATCCACACTACTTCTTGTAGCAACAAAGGAACATTTTTCTGGCTAATTATGCTATTTAGCAGATTTTTACAAAGCTAAGTAAAGCTGGTTGTGAATTAGAAGGGTAGTTTACAGTAGTAAAATATTTTTTTTCTTAAAGAATCAAGATGTAGAGGTCTCTTTCCTAAGTGAAATCTTATCACTGTCACTCATATCCTTCCTACTCTGTGTCTGTGTTTAGCACTGCAGCAACAAGTGACTCAGCACACCTAAATGCCCTGTGCCAGCAGAGGAGTTAGTCCATTCTGAGACCTTAGCCAGAACACATTCCCAGCAGCAGGGTGTCAGGCTGCAGCTCTGGGTTCTTTGAGCAAGTGCTGCCTCTTGGTTCTGGGGTCATTTTCTCAGTGTACATATTTATTCTGAGAATGTTTCTCATGAAAGTATGTTAAAGTATATTTACCTTAAACCTTACATTTATTTTAAGAAGTACATTACTTGTAATGCCACCTTTGAGAAAAGGCGTCCCCTCACTTAAAAACGTGTTCACTTTGTCACACTCATAGTCTCTAAATTTCTCACCAGAAAAGGTCAATGTATTTTTCTGTACCGAAAGCTATTTCCACATTTCACGTTATATGTCTAAATACAGGTTTTCCATTTGATTGCTTTTATGAGGTTTTTTAACATACTCAATATATTAACATGTTTATACTTGAACAGAACCACATCACTATTAAATCCTCTTCGTTCTGTCCTTTCACTCCTTAGGCTGGTAATGAAGTAGAAGCAGCCTACACTGGCAAAGAACAGAAAAGTGTCATTAGTAGTTCCTTCTTGAAGATTCAGCTGACACCGTCAGTAGTTCCTTCTTAAGGATTCAGCTGACAACGTCTCCAGTGAGATCATCCACGCCACCACAGGTCTCTCCTGCCAGAGGAACACTGGCCACAGTATTCGTGGCAGCAGACTAACAATCTACATAGCCCGATAAAAGGAGTGGAAAACTGGTAAGCCACACAAAAAGGAAAGATGCAAAGTAAGATGCTGAGGTACTATAATGGATAAGAGTAGCATAGAGGTCTGAGATAAACAGAATTAGAAGCAGTCACAAAATGAAGCAAGTGCAGTAAAAGCCACCCACGTGGGCTATCTGCCAACCTCCATTTCTAATGTCACTGATAACTTCAAAGAGAAAATTAAATGGAGTTGCAAAACGGTCAGAACGCAAGGATGACTTGCAGGATCCATAAGCAATAAGCTGTACTTTGCCAACGTCTGCTCTAACTGTCAAGATGTGGGACCACTGAAATGAACAATGACGAAGCTCTAATTGAATGCAGGAGCACCAGACAGAAGTAGGACATTTTGTCCTGCTGTAAGAGTTTATGCTACATCCTCAATTTTCAGATAGCACCAAAGCAGCGTGTGCATCTCTTTTTCGACTGCCCATGTTTTCCTGTTCGATTCCCTAATTTTAATGTTGAACACTGGAACTACCAAACAAGGAAATAATATTCCTTCACATTTTTATCTTGGTTTTCCTTACTAAATATTTTTCTCTGTATCAAAAATGATTCTTCTCTTTCTATAGCCTGCAGCTCTACAGATGCAGAAACTCCTCCACCTTCCTATTAGTGATGAAAGCACCTGAATTCTGAAACATTTTCAAACTCTCATCAACAGAGGCAACGCTTACACTTCCCTTCTCCCCTGGCTAAGTACTGGTAGACTTGCAAGCTAGCAAAAGAACCTAAACCAAAACAACCAACAACCCACTATGAATTAATGATTAAATACTTCACAGTATGCTTACACACAGAACCTGAGAGAAAGAAGGACATAGTAAGGATTCAGATGTTAAGCATCTGTAATCCAGTTCACATAAACATGACACAGTGGAGAACATACAGATATGTGCAAGTAGTAATAAATAACAGAGGGATTTGCAAATAAGGGTTTTAATCAGTAATTTTTCAAGAAGGATGAGGTAGAAGAGAACCCTACAAAGCAGAGAAAAACTGTTCTCAGTTGCTGTCTCTTGTGGATGAAGATTTTGCTGTTTTCAATGAGGTAAAAGAACTTTACGTGGGTGTGCGAGACTTTCATCTGCAACAGCTTCTGAAATCCATTACACACAGTTCCAGGCCAAGTGTCAGTACTGGCATGGAAGATGCCAAGAAGTTTGTCCTTTTCAAAAATGACAAATAATGCGTTAAATTTTTTTCACTTCTATCTGAAAAGTTCTTATGTGCAAATATCCCTAAAACCCGATATTCTGATTTTTTCATTAATAATGTTTTGAGCGCCCTATTTTGTGCGTTAAGTAACACCTCTCAGTATTCATTATCTTTAGGTAATTGACATAGCTATAGTTTTTTAATTTTTTTTAAAAATCTAGCCTGCCTTCAGAAACAGCTACATTGGGTTCAGAGTTCCAGGAGGGGAAAAAACCCAACAAAACAACTCTGAGCTTGGACAAAGGGCAGAAGTCATATAAACAGGATCAGAACAGCTGCTCTGCTGTATCTGAAACCAACTTACTCCACATCATGAAAGTCAGGTTGGTAACATACACCCCACCCAGAATTAGGGTCAGTGACTGAAATTGCCTCAACTTGAAATGGCTGCTCAACAACAAAAGCCAAGTGAAATCAACCATGGTTTGAAAAATGCTGTTTAGCAACTTTAAAAACTTCCTAGCTGCCAGTTAGACTGTGAGGTTCAAATAACATAAGCTTCGTCTGTCTATGCAGGATGTGTGCTGTAGGGCCCTTCTGTATAAAGCTCAGCTCTGACCTTTTGTAACTCATTTGTGAAACGCAGCTAATGATATTTGCTGAAATAAGATGAAGCAATGCAAGTTGAACAGCGCAAAGAATTATCACCAGAAATGACAAAACCAGAACTTCTGTCATTTAAACCCTCTGCTTATGCATTGTCCTGTTTGGAGCACAAAGGAAGGGAGGCCAAAGAGGCTGCCTGGTAGAAAACAGCATTATGAAGCTATTTGGCTTCTGATCACCCTTCAAACAATCTTTCCTGTGTATCACCCACTTTACTAGGCTGAGTGCGATACAGCTACAATATTCGCAAGCCGGTTTGTTAACCAAACACCTCTGTGCTTCATCCCTTGTTTGGGAAATGCTAGATACATGCCAGGATTGCTGCAGGCAGATGTTGGGGGAGCATAGGGAGGCAAGAACACTATGTGCATTTCAGATAAAGGATGCACAGAAGCTTTGTTGCCAGCCTACAGCAACTGTCTGATCCTAGTTCTGTTACTTTGGGTTTGTTTTGCTTTATGGATCATCAATACTTGCTTTTTAGCAGGTAAAGAAAAATTAATGGCAAAATAATTTCTTTTCCCTTTCTTATTCTCAGAACAACTAGATTACACTTACCAAAGCTATAAAAAATACAGTTGAGGCAGAACACGTTAGCATCTTAGCTCTAGATACACTGACTTGGAAATTAAAAGCCTACCTTTACACCCAGCAAGAAGTCATGTAAAGGAGCCAAAAGCAAACCACAGAGGAAAGGAAGAATGGAGAAGAACCTGAGAATTGCAACGTCTCTAATCAGGTCAGAAGTAATTGTGTTTCTTCTTTCAGGATCCTAAGACTGAAGTTAGGCATCTAAAGCAAGTTTATCTTAAGAGGACATCTCTACTCCTCCTTAAAAAAACAGCTCCAAAACTATTAACCAGTGAATACACACATACACATGCCCAAGCTGCTAAGTGGAGTAGCTTTAACCTGAGTGATTCATTTCTACACACAAAAAGTCAAATTTTCAAATCTCTGTGATGAATCAGTTGTAGCAATTTTGAACTAGCACTCACACATCTTAAACAAATGGCCTAACAGCAACCAAAACATAAGCAAGCACATGCACACACCATGGTTCCTCTGCCACAGCGCAACTTCATATGGATTTACAGTACTGTGCAGATCTCCCTTCACCTCCTTCCTTTTACTGCTTTGCTTCTGCTGTGCTCGAGAGGCTGACAGGTATTTGGTCTTAAGAGCACATCTAGAGTTAGGCTCTGTTGCCAGTACCAATGATCTCTTGCCTAAACTGCAAATCCTGCTTCAGGATCTGAGTTAAAATTATGACTTCGAACAGCTTAATAGTTTGGGGTGGACAGGGTCGTGTCAATACAGTGTTACTGAAGTTAAACAACAGAATTTAAAAGTAGGCACTGTCAAAAGTGACACCTGCAGTGGATGGTAGACTACAATGTTACTGAGAGTGACAAAGGTGATGAATTTCCTAAGAATCTGGATATAAGGCCCCAAACTGTGTGCAGACAGATGTTTTTAACTACAGTTTACCACAGGATCAAGGTCTAGAACAGCAGGAAACAGTAACACGAATACGGAGGAAGTAGAAAAAGGGAAGAAGAAAGTTACAGCTGTGGAAGTCTGGAATATGCCTTTATTAAAACATACTTAAGCATTTTGTTAGTGTATTATAAAAAAATCAGATGCAGCAGGCAGAGAAGGCAGTGATATCTGTTATGTGCAGTTTCATAGTTGACATGCTACCAAATCATTCTGCATTTTTTGGTAAAACATAACTTTTGTTCTTGGAAAATTCTTGTATAAATGATAACATACATCACTGTAATCAAAACTAATATGAGAATTAGCATAAATGTCTTTTAAAATACCAGTTGATTGACTTTTCAAATTGTCACAGTAAGAAGAAACACATTAGAATATGAATATGAGTAAACAACTTCTTATATAAATATCAAAAGTAACAGCAGTCCCTTTAATGGCAGCATGGCAGCATAGCAGCAGAACAGGGAGAAAAAGACACGGCACCTTTTATTTCTTAAGACTTTCAAGCATTCATTGCTGAAATTAGGCATGCCTGATAATCTAAAGTAAGCTTTAAGTGTTTGACGAGTCTACTGACAGTCATCTTAGACTAAAAATGATGCTCTCTATCATTTAGCTTGGAATTGGTTTATGCCTGGGATAATAACTTGTGAATGTTAACACAAGACCTAATGAGACAATTTATTCTCAAATAATAACAGACTGATTAGATGACAGTGTGCAAAACGCTGTAGAAGCCGATCACTCGTTAAAATCAGGGAAGCACATAATAAGCTAAAAAAAGTGGAAATTGACATCAGAATTGACAAAAGTCGTGTGCGGATGATAAACAGATCTTATTCTGTAAATTACCGGACTCCTGACATTTACAAAGCGTCTCCTTCAGTTTCCGTTCTCCTGTAGTGCAAGAGGTGCAATTGACAAATTGGTGTTTTACTGACCACGGGAACTGAAGCCAAACGCTTATCGCTAGCGGACAGTGCAGGCTATATTCCTTTTGCAGGAGGACCGTACACAAAAGCAAAAAAAAAGCAAATTTTGGGCACGACTTGAGGGTTTCCCAGGCCCCCTAGTCGAAGGCCGAGGCTCCTCGGTGCACTCGCCAGTGCTGAGGGATACACCCGCGTATCCCGACCTCCATCTGCAGATGCAAGCCGGGTAGGGCGAACAGCCAGACTCCTCCTGGCGGCCGCA
>NW_010174186.1:0-2295 GCF_000695765.1 Mesitornis unicolor | reverse complement strand
GGCGTGTCAGCCACTCCTCCCACTGACTTTGAAGTGTCAAAACAGAAATAACGAGTAAATTTTCCCTTTTGTAAATTATTCTTTGGTTAAAAAGTGAATAAATAACTTACCCTTTTCCTGATATTTCTGTATAGCTTCTCAGGTAGCTTCAGATGATAGCAAATACTGTTCTACTGCTAACCATTGAGAAGTCCTGCGGCCACATATGTTGGCTGCATTGCATTGCAAGCTCTGAACTGTCATGCATGAATGCTCCCATGGTGCATCACAACAGGAGCTGGCACAGCCTGTGTACATCAGACCACACTGCAGGCCTTACCCCTACCATCCTGAATATTAGAGGCTTCTCAAGCATACCTCTTGGGAGTCAACTGTTTTGCAACTGTTACATTTTTAAAATTAAAGAATACTAGTATCTCTGTAGGTCTCGAGGCTTAAGCTGTTAAAAGCAGTGGTACTGATAGCTGTAGAGTAATAGCCAGAGCTGTGCTTTATGGGTGGAAAACTGGCATTAATGGAACGGCAATAGCTTTAAGTCTATTGCTATGGTTCTAAAATGAGGCATAGTGAAAATTTAGATTTATTTCATAAAGTTGCAGCTTTCTACTACTGCCTTACATCTACTTTGCAGCAGCCTGTACAGTTTCTAATTTGATTCCAGTATTCCAAGTAGGGTGACATGCAAGTTTTTGCACTGGGTAGGGAGGCAGTGGTTTTGGGTCCAGGTTTTTAATTCTAACAAGTACTGCTGAAATGAACTTGACAGTAGGTCATGATGTAACAGTGAGGCAGTAAACAGCGGTACAAAATGTGAGTTATCTGGACCATTACATAGTGCTGCCCATAGGACTCAACTTTCAAGTTAGAATTTATTTCAGTCCTTCCATGGGGCAGCCGGAGCCTGCGGGACCGAGGTCTGGAGGGGGGCTGCAACTGTTTGGGGTGGAGGGGGTGCCTGTTCCTCTTTTGTTTTCTAGCAGAGCCCCAATTTTTGTTGGAGCATGTATATGTGGAGATGGCATTCATTCAAGTACCAAGCTGGGGCTTAGGATAATTTCCCTTGTTTTGTGCCTTTTTAGGGGGTGAATAAGAAACGGGGTGGGGTTGGGCCTTGGAGAGGTCCAGAGGTGTGACAATGTCACCCAGACAGCTTTCAGGCACCTGAAGGGCATCGTGGGGGCAGTGATGATGCAGTGGAGGAGCAGGTGAGTGGGGAATGGGGGTGTTATGGAGAGGTTCATAGCCCCTGGAATTTCAAAGGGGAGGACACATTCTGGGCATGCAGCAGGGGGAAGTCTGATCCCCCTGTGTTATAGGTTGGGGTAATAAATCGCACCCGTCAATATAAATCGTTGATCATTAAAATTTATTGAGTAAGCGGCAAGCAAGCAAAACAGTGCTGGGCGGCCGGGGAGTCGCAGCTCCGCCAACGGCGCGCGCCCGGTTTCACAAGGTTCCCCTTTTTATTCCCCCTAGTTCCGGTATATGTGTAACATTTTCCTTCTCGTGCGACTGCACAGTCTTGTTGCTACGGAGTCTTCTTCTGCCTTTTGGTGGTCGCAGGGATGAAGTAAGAAGTCTTCTTCAGCACTTTCGGTTATGTCCTTCTTATCTACTCATGGCAATATCTTCCCCTGTTACACAATACTCGGGGATCAAGCCTTTAAAGGGTTATACATGTTGACCTTACAGGATGTTTGCGGTTAGGAACTTGTTCAATTGCAGTTCTGCTGAACTGCAGTTTCTCGGTTACACAATGTTGCATGATTTGATTAACAAATAATAAGTACCCTCCTATTACACCTGGATTGGTGCAGCTGGAGAGCAAACCCCCGCCCCAACTAAAAGCAAACAAACCCAAAACCCTGGAAGCACAAAAAAAAGAACACCCTAAAATTCCCACCCCTTTTCATGCACAAAAACAAAAGGAGGAGTGATAAATTGTCCTGTTGTGGAAAAGCACCGAAAAGCCCTAGACTTGTGTATTTTGGAAAAGCTAGCTTTTCTCCTCGAATCTGGGGAAAATTAGGGGTGAAACGCTGGCAGCTTAAGCCGCATTCCTGGGTGTTATCTGGTGTGTGGGAGGGGTCAGTAGAGCCGGAGCGGATTTAAGCTCCGTCCCCCCAAGTCAGTAGTTTCCGTCCGCGGCTGTGACGAAGGGGTCCTGGAGAGAAGCGACCGCTCCGCCTGGAAATGCTGCGGACTAAATCAAAAGGGGTTTTGTAGGATACTGCGGCTGTATGTCCAGCACTGCGCATGCGCAAAGGCGCGTTTTGCCGACGGTGCTGACGGGTA
>NW_010174185.1:12488-15441 GCF_000695765.1 Mesitornis unicolor | reverse complement strand
AGGAGCGAGGAGAAAATAACTTGCGCTCCAATTCCAAATTCATGAGGTAATTTAGATTTTCAGGTTTATAGATCATTTAATCTAACGATCTGTACTTAACTGTACAGTATGCATGACAAGTCAATGCAGGGGAGTAATAGCAGAGTGACTTTTTTCTCACATGTATTTTCAGTAAGAACTTTTCAGTACACAAAATAATTACATTAATTGCCTTTCTTTTTAAAGGTAGCGAAGTGAAACAGCAGAAATCATAACAAGAGAAAAAGCTCTGCATATTTTTTTTTTACTAGAAAGTACTAAGATTACACAGTAAATGGCTGTAGTACATTTTTTCTCTTTTACTTTTTACATCCATGTGCCTGGAACAAAGTCCAGTCAGATTCCATCACTTACAGTGTGGAAATGGATGTTTCATTATGTACAACTGGTTATGGTAACATAAGAAGCAGTGCCAAATGATAACTGTAACATAGCAACTGCTTTACTGAATCATACTAGTGTTTCAAATAATTCAGTATGCTACCTCTCCAAATAAATGACTGCATATGCTTAGCAGCCTATTTGAGATCTCTTGACTTCCAAGAAAAGTATTTTCCTAAATCTTTTGACATAAATGAAGATTTATGAAGTAAATGATGATCTGTGTAGTGACTAAAGCTTACATTATATAAATACAGATGTTCTCATATTCACTGAAAGTTATAAAACATACTTTAAGATCTTGATTTTTGGGTAGTGAATTCCTTATGTACTGTCAATCTGAATAACATCCTGCATGTGAGCCAACTGTATGTGACACAGATGAATAAATAACAGAGTTTACATGTGAACATCATACCTGGGCTTCTGTTCCACTCAAAGAAGGCTAAATTTGACTACTTACATGCATATCAAGGTCTTATACAATTTAACAAATTGCATGGAATTCTGCATGGCATCATGGTGTTTCAGAAAAGCATGTGTCTCTGTAGATACCCCCATCCTGATATCTCAGATAGTCTAGGGCATCTGCAATAGTAGCAGATAGCTATGCTGACTGTATATAGCTTCTAGACAATTCAGTCAGTATTTTCTAGGAGGCTATTCAGTTGATAGTATATGTGTGAACTTCCCGGATTGGGTCTTGTAGCTTTCAATATTTGTTTGGAAATTCATTCAGTTACCTAAATGTTGGAGTTTGGTACCATGTGTGACATATACGTTAACCAAAGAATCTTCACTAGCCTAATGGAAATCCATATGGTTTTGGATCAGCAACTGGAAGGCAAACAGATTACATTCAATCAACATATACATTACTATTCTGACATAACTATATTAAGCTGCAGGGTTTCATTAGCTAAAGAGGGATCTTGGACATGCAACTCACATACAGACACACATTTACAACACATATAGGCATCTGCAAATGTACAGCTAAATCCTATCCTGGATGTAGTCATGATTCATTTGCCTTTCCTTACACAAATACCGTCATATGAGATGCTCAGGGGCATTCTAAACATGCACTTGAGTTATTGCTCTTATTTTTTCAGATAACTTATTCTTTCTTCAGCCATCACTTACGAAATGGCCAACAGCGTTCTTTTCAAACTGATGATGCCCTTCTAGACTATAATATTCTCCGTATGTTACCAGGGCACAGAGTGGGTGAGTAGCATCCTTGGGGTCAGGGAGTGGGGCACCACAGGGACCCCAGGGTCAGCAGAGCTCTCCTTGGCAGCACAGGAGGCAGATCTGGTGTCAAGTAACAGGGCTCACCAACGGTCTCCAGCGGTTTTGTTGAGTTTCAGTCTGGGGCTGGAGATTGGCCATATCCATATAAGAGTTATGTAAGGGTATAACTGTGTCCAGTAGCAGGTTTATAAGGATACAGAAGGAATAAGATACATGGAAGTAAATAAGCTGAATATCTTTCAGTTAATATAACTATGTCAAAACTAAAACAGTTACCCACCCTGCAGGTATGTAGAGATCGTGACCTTAGGTTCATAGACTTCTGTGATACACAAGAGCATATCCTCTCAATTTCTCTGCTTGATAAGATTAACTAAAATATCACAAAAATCACCACACTAGCAAGTAAGCTACCACAAAAATCAGCACTCGCAAGTGTACCTATGATTAATAAACTGAATATATATATCTCAAGCTATTAAAAATTACCAGCAATCAGTAAAAGAGTATCAATCAATAGTATAGCCACAATGAATACAAAAGGAAAAACCAGTAACAGCAACAACCAAGTAGACATATACTATTGTAAGTTAACAATATAACAGCAGGTATACTTATAATAGATTACTTGAATGGTTATATATAACATTGGTATAAAGCAGATAAGATAGATCTCAGAAAGGGCCAAACCATGCCTAAGGGAAGGACAAATAGAACACAGAAGGGGACCCAACCATGCCACAGATGGGACAACAAACCAAACCAACCCCAGAAGTGGACTCAAAGGGGAACCAATGAAGTAACATGCAGAGTCCCATTTCAAAGATGATCAATATAAGAAAGTTTAGAGTTAGTCAGGTATGACCAGTCAGAGTCTAAGAGTTCGAAAAGCTCTCTTTGGTTCAGAGAATTCAACCTGTTTCAGTGGGGGTGGGTTGACTTTGGCTGGATGCAGAGTGATCAACAAGCCATTCTATTAAACTCACTCCTCAACTGGACAGGCGGAGAAAACTATAATGAAAGACTCGTGAGTTAAGGACAGGGAGATGACTCATCAATTACTGTCACAGGCAAAACAGACTCAGTTTGGGGAAATTAATTTAATTTATTACCAATCAAATCTGAGTATGATAATGAGAAATAAAACCAAATCTTAAAATGCCTTCCCCTCACCCCTCCCTTATTCTCAGACTCAACTTTGCTCTTGATTTCCCTACCTTCCTGCCTAGTGCAGTGGAAAAAGGAATGAGGGTTGCAGTGAGTTCCTCCTCACACT
>NW_010174185.1:4209-12457 GCF_000695765.1 Mesitornis unicolor | reverse complement strand
TCCCTGCTCCAGCATGAGGTTTCTCCCACAGGATACAGTTCTTCAAGAGCTGCTCCAGTGTGGGTCTTTTCCATGGAGTGCAGTGCTTCAGGAAGAGACTACTCCAACATGGGGCCCCTGTGGGGTCACAAGTCCTGCTAGAAAAGCCTGCTCCAGCATGTTCTTTTCTGTCCATGGGTCCACAGATCCTACGAGGATCCTGCTCCAGCATGAGGTCTCCACAGAATCAAAACCTCCTTTGGGCACATCCACCTGCTTTGGCATGGTTTCCTATATGTACTGCAGGTGGATATCTGCTCCACCATTAAGCTCTATGGGCTGCAAGAAGACAGCTTGCCTCTCCATGTTCTTCACCATGGCCTGCTCTGCTCTGGTGCCTGAATCACCTTCTCCTGCTCCTTCCTCATTGATCATGGTGTCTGCAGAGTTGTTTCTCTTACGTATTCTCACTCCTCTATTTTGGCTGCTGTCGCACAACAGTTCTTTTCCTCTTTCTTAAATATATTATCATAGAGGCTCTACTACCATCACTGATTGGTTCAGCCTTGGCCAGTGAAAGGTCTGTCTTGGAGCCAGCTGGTACTGGACATAGAGGAAGCTTGTAGCAGCTTTTCACAGAAGCCTCCCCTGTAGCCCCCTTGCTACCAATATCTTGTCACACAAACAATGGATAGGAAATGTACGTGCAGCATGGGATTTTCTTAGAGAGACATGTTTCATTTTGTATAAAAATTAAGAAGACTCAAGGTTCCATCCCTTTGAGCAGTCAAAAGATGCTGTTAATTTTTATTTTACACCCATAACAGCCAAGAGATGATGATGTTTTCTATTCTTTCAGACCAATTTTTATTTTAGCAGATGATTTTACTCTTTTTCAATGCTATTTTTCACCTTTTGCTGAATTTGTCATTACAGTTCTTTGTTTTAGCCCACATTCGCAGTATCTCAGGATATCTCTGATTTCTAGATACCCAGCCGTACTTCAAAGAGGCCAGCTTCACTTTTCAAGGATGCATGTTTTTCTCAGGCTCACAGTTCCCAGGCTGGCAGACAATTTCTCCTGTTCAGTAATTTTCCCTTTCTAACCAGGTCACCTTTATGGCTGTTCACATCACCATGGTGATAAATTCTTCATGCTAATGAAATTCCTCTCTTTCCATCCATCAAAATCAAAGCCACATTCACACATGGCTCTCTCAAAGGAGATGATAGGTTTTACCTACAAAAGTTGTGAGATCTACCTATACAGAGAAAACCCACACCTCATTCTTAATGGCTGTAATTAATTTATAAGATTGTTGATGTATTACTGAAATTAGCAGTTTTTTAGTTGACTTCTCATATTCTTTAATTTTGAGCTGCACTATTTTCCCAACAATTTCTATTGCTGTTTCATAACTTAACTTGTCTGTTGTGTTTGTCTATAATGATGAGAGAAATTTTTAATGGTTTCATAATTCTGGTGTCATCTTTACATGTGACTATGTTTTAGTTCTACTTTCTTTACTGTCAATCTCAGTTTGCATATACCTGTAATGCTTAATGCGTAATATTTAAACCTGGTTACTAAATAATGTGACAGTCTTCCAGAAACAATCAATTGACTTGGACTTGGAAAACTGAATCAGTTTTAATCAAATTTCCATTTAAAGTAGATCCTTGTAATTTGTTGTTATTTTCTTGAATCAAGTGGTAAAATAGTTGTTTATTTCAATGGCAGTGGAATTGTGTTCCATGTGAAAACAAATATAAGGAAAGTAACCCAAAAGTTATACTTCTGGGGATAGAATTTTGAGGATAGAATTAGTGTAATTTTATTGACAAGATTTCTTTTAATAATGAGTATTCAGAAGACAATAGGAGTTTCCATTATTTATTAATATACTGTGATAAACTTTTCTTTAAAGCAATTTCCTAAGTGAATGCATCATAAAAGAAATCCAGTTACCGTCATCAGTGAGATATGTTTTATATTTGATTTCTAGAAATCATAGGTATGAAAATAAACTGAATTATTAAAATAAATAAATCTGATGCATTTTACAAACTAAAAAAAATACTCAAATTCATGAACAGAAATTAAATGTGGAAAAGCTGTGTTCTGTGATATTTTAATGAACCTCAACTCTGCAGGTCAGTTACTTTAAAACTGCTTACAGGAGTAGTACTGGTATACTGAAATGTTTTTCCCTAGCTTATTTATTGAACATAGTTTATGCGCGTTATAGACCATGAAGTACTTTTCATAGGATTTTGATTTTAAAGCCTTTACAAAATTGCCGAATTCAAAATCCTTTTTGAGGTAAAATTGTACTTTTGGAATATCTGAAAAAGAGACATATTTTATTCATAATATATTATATAGCTAAAGCATAGGTCTTTTGCATCCACTAAAATATTAGCACACCAAGCAGATTTCAGTATTTGGTTGTTAAGAACCCAGACATAAGCACACTAATAAGCTATGACTGTATAAGCACTTCCGTGTCTGGTGGTTCACTGAAAAAAGTATTGCCTCTGGGACTTGTACTAGCTGTGCCTTCTGCTGACTGTACAAGGTCTCTGTCCTGGTGCCTTGTTACCAGCTTATTATGGGAACTGGCTGCGGAAGCTCAAACTTGAGAGCTGGGAAAAGACTATGTTTCCTTTAAGGAAATAAGCAGCAGCTAAGCAAGGAGAAACCAAACAAACCAAACCAACAAAACAGAAACAGACTATGGGATAAAGTACCTGTTTGTAACTTCCCCCTCAGATTTGTCTCCTCCCTTCTCTGTTGTCTCTGGAGGAGGTGTGGGAATTGTTTAAAAACTCAGATATATGGTAAAAGAATAAGGTCCCAAAATTGGAGTGGGAGAGAGGGAACAAAACTACTTTGGTCTGAGCTCAGCAATAAAGACTATCATAGACCATAGTATTCACTACTAACTGCACAGGACTTTGAGATGCTCATAGCTAACATAGGATGTGATTGCTGAGGACTGACCACTCTGAATATATCTCAATAAAGAATTATAAACTGGAAGAACTAATTAACACAAACCATGTTATTAAATAATATTAGTCTAGCAAAGTTTTGTTTCTTTTTCTTTCTTTTTTTTTTTTTAAATGTTGAAACTGGCCTGATTTGATAATCTTCCAAACAACCCAAACACATAAATCTTTAATTCACATACTGACATATATTATACATATACACACACACACACATATTCACTTCACCTACAAAAAACAGCATGAGGGAAAATGAATGGGGTGGGATAAATTTATCACCGTTTGAGGTAAAATAGTGAATAATGACATCTTATCATCCCTAGAGAAACAAGCGATTATCATTCCTGTAGCACCTGGAAAATCGTGCTGTAAATCACAGAGATCATGATGGAATTGTGTGAAAGTAGAAACGAATCAAAGCAATAACTGGCAAATTATTTTATAGAAAATGGAACCTGAAATATTTTCACACAATTAGAAAATGGGACTGAGGAGTACTGGCGAGAACGCTAAAGATGATGTTTCACACCCTTTAACGCACACTCAGTATAACACAATGTGTGGCATAGATAACACAATGAAGTTTTCTCTTATCTGCTGCCTGGGCAGCAGCTGGACTTGGCTTGCACCTTATCTTGGGAGGTATCTAGGAAAAAAAATTGCTCTTTGCTACAGTTAGATTGAGATTTCACATCTAGGCTTTATCTCTATGGTAAAGATATTCTTGAAGGTGAATAAATGTTTTGAAGTTAAGATATTTCATAAATAATAGCAGTTGATTTCTGACTCCTCTTCAATAAAGACTGCAAAGGCAGGCTTCTCAGGTGTCAATTCTTGAGTTTGACTAAAGTGATACAGTATTTAAGTTGGCTTCCTGCCTGTTTAACTTTGGCATTTAAATGGAATGAGTCACCCCAATTTTCCCAGTACTCCACTGCTTAGAAATGAAGTTAGTGCTGAGAAAAAAAGATTTATATATAATAACTTGATTTTGGCCTTTGTTTTCATGCCCAGATTTACTATGGAAAGTGAGAGGCCCTAAAAGTTTTAAAGTCAAACAATGTAACAAGTGGTGTTAAGTCCAAAGTGACTCCAACCTTGGTTATCACAGAGCTGTTGAATCTGATATAGACAGCTTTGGCACAAAGTGCACTCTGTGAACAAATAAAAATTTTGTGTCAGTGAAGGAATACTCAACACACCTGGGAAAGAGGATCTACTCAGAATTCTATATCTGGAGTTTGTAAAATAAGAAAGAAAAGACCAGCACTTTTCATTTTTCAGAAGGAAATTATACTTAATATGTTGATTATGTTCTTAGATTTCATTCTGTTAGGTGTCCCTCCAATCTGAAGGTATTTGAACTGTTTTCCTCCACATTACAAGACTACACCCTAACCACCAAACTATTACATTATTTATTGAAGTAATAAATATGCCTCTAGACAACTTGACTGCCACACTGAAAATATTTAAAAGTTCAAAATGTAAAAATAAACAAGAAACTGGATGATTAAATGGAACAGAAGCTACTGAAAAACTACAATTCTACAACCCTTCACTCCCAAAACCACTCAGTACCAGGATAAAAGCGGATTCCTTCTTACTGCACCTTCTGAGGCTAATTCTTCTAGGTTTAAATCTGATGAAGTGTCTAGTACGGTATCAAAGCATCTTCCTCAGCATCTCATTGGGCTTGTGTTTACAAGTCAGTTTAATTAGTGGCCATAGACACCCTCAACCCTTCCACTGGAAGGTCATGCCCTCCTTTGCTCTTTATCTGACTTTACACCTGCTTCTTCTTTTTTTTTCTACTTTTGGATCCATTTGCTTTTCACCTCATTGCTTCTTCCACTTTGGTCTCAATTCTGCTGCACAATTACCCAAATCTGGAGTATCCAGTGATGTTACTAAGACAAACTTGGCCTTATATGGTATTGCTGACACTGTGCACCCCAATTATCCCCAGCATTTATCAAGCTGATACTTGCAACACATTCTCTACTTTAAATACACAGTGTTCTACTTTAGCCTTGATTCCTTTACCTGGTTTTAATTAATCACAAGCTTTTTCTCATGTGCAGTCTGCATACCAGATCAACAGTGCAACATGTTTTCCAGACTCTGCTTTTGTGCCCATACAAAATTCTTACTCTTGACTTGTTTTAATTACTTTACGGTCTCCCTGCAGATGTCTTAGCTAGTTATGAGTGATCTAGTGGGACCTCTTGTTCACAAATTCAAAATAAGAGAGTAGTTTCTGCAGAAATAACTAGAATTAAATAATCATTTTGTCTACAGAGGAAATATCCTCATCCGTGTGTTGTGGTCAAGGTCTCCTTTTCTTACGGTCTGTTTCTCCTGGGAACATACAACTCGTGTAAATAATTTCTACCTCAACCAACAAAAATCTTGCTGCACAGAAGTCCAGATTTAGCAAGAAGGGAAGACAACTATTTTTCTCTCCTTCCTTTCCATTTCCCACATTA
Source organism: Mesitornis unicolor (assembly GCF_000695765.1). Lineage (NCBI taxonomy): Eukaryota > Metazoa > Chordata > Aves > Mesitornithiformes > Mesitornithidae > Mesitornis > Mesitornis unicolor. Next base: position 6,977 of record NW_010174185.1, on the reverse strand, counting down.
TCTCCAATGGGCTGATAATCAAGACTCTCTTTTTGACACAAACCCTTGCAGGCCTAGGAAGGGTTTACTCTAGCATTTCCTGCCTTTGCTAAGTGATTTAATTAATTAGCTATTATGTTCTTGGAAAAAAGTGAGCACTATTGTTGATGTGGCCGCAAACATGACAAGAAAAAACTTATCTACACAGTTGCAGATAAGCAGGCACTTCTTTATTTGCAGTGCTGGGGAACACAGAGGAAGACCCCCAAACTGTGTTCCATCGTCCATACATTTTCATAGTCCTTTTATACAATTTTAACAAAGCAAAATCATATGATCATGCATATGCATAAGATGATTACATAAGAGGATTACATATTCCTTTACCCATCACCTTAATTGGTTCCGCATAGAATTTACCCCTACAATTTTGTCAAAGAAAAGCTTTGGGTCCACTCCCCTAAGAGAGGTTTCAGTCCAACAATCCATTCCCATGAGAAAACTTCGGTCCATGTCCACTCTCACGGAGGTCCATTCTCATGGTGGTCTCAATACAGTTATTACCCCTCCTTTTCATTCTATTATTTAATGCTCCCCTCGGACATGGTTTGTGCTTTTTCTAAATGCTTATACAAATATATCTTGCAATTTTTGTTCTTAATTCTGCAGTTTGAACAAATACCTATTCTAACTTACATAACCTATTCTAACTTACATAATTATCAGTCCCCCCTTGATTACCTTGCCCAATTAAATTACCTTGATTCGTCAGAGTGTTCACAATCAACAATCATCCACCCCAATCGGTCGGAATTCCCCAAGCGGCCAGAATTTTCTTGTAACTATAACATTTTCCCCCTTTGAGAGTATTGATAATAAATTCCAATACTCTCATACTAATGATTCATCATATTTCTGATAGTTCATATGCTACAAAGCCATAATTGTCATATGATGGTGGATAATTTTTAGGCAATTCATGCTGACTTGACAAAGCAGTTAGAATTTTTCGATTCCATGTTGTTCTTTTATCAAGTTCTCTTTTAATAAAAAGATACACCAGATATATCGCCAGAAACACTATAATCAATAGCAGCAGTGTTCCAATTAGCAATCTTAACCAGGACTTCAAGTTCAGGTCCAATCCTTTAAACATTTTATCTATCCAGCTTTCTGTCATGTCCTTTTCAATTTCTTGTGTTTCTTCTTCAACTTTTTCTAGCTGATCCAAACCATGTTCTACATCTGCAGTAACATTTGGGATATGTATACAACAGTGATCTATTCTATCTTTTAAAAATCCACACACTCCATGTTCCCTCAGCAACAGCATATGTAACGCCATTCGGTTCTGTAAAGTCATTCTAGTAGTGGCCTGTAGCTGTTTATTTATGTCTATAAGTCCTTTTCGTGTAGCATTAGCCAATCGTTGAACTTGTCCAGTTAATTGATACAACCATTTTCTGTTCCTATAGGATGCTATAGGATTTAAGAGGGATTCTAATGCCCATCCAATCTTTACTGCCGTACTTGGCTCATTCCAAACATCATTGTTGTTCAATTCTGCTTTCTTTACTCGTGTCAAGTGCAAATTTTCACTATTGCCCTTAAAGGGAGATTTCTTCCATATTGGACACAGTGTGGGCAATCCCAGAGTAATTTGATTTACCTTTCCATCTATGGGTAAATGGGAGGTCCAGGTCCCATCACTTAATGCCCAAACTAAGTGTCCCGGGCTTGGGATCATATCTTTCTTGCAATTAATTGTAGTCTTTCCTTCCATATGTAGATTCGTTTTAAATCCTCGGCAAATGCATCCAGATTCTAAAGCAGATGCCAATGGGGTATTCTTTTGGAACACTTGATCTACTGTACTGCAATTATAAACCTGTCCACATTCCCACCAAGCGTTGTTCACATTCCCACCAAGGGACCTCTTTTGCTTGTATTTTTGGCTGCAATTGTCTCGTTTGATATCAATTCCAACCCATCCCATTGAAAGCACCACAGGGTTTTTGCCATGTATTTAAATTGGAGATGGATGCCCAAAGTCCAAATGGAATCCCATCCTTTGACTTCTTTAGGACTTGTTCCATCTTCATTGCATGCTATGATCACTCAAGACACGTTCGGTTTTATGGGCTTATCATATTTACACCATCCAACATCTCCAAACTTATCTATAGTGACAAATTGAGGATTAAACAGCTTATAACAATCTACTCTATTTCCTGGAGATTTCCATTCCATTTTAATCACACTCACTTGTTCTTCCCATTTAGTGATGGGTTTTTGTAAGCATGGCTTAGCCAAATTCATTGTTGAAATACTCCATGGAACAGGTTATCCAACTGCCTGTGGTATTGGCAGTGATTTGTGACATGTTCTGTAAATTTGCAAATTCTTTGATCAATCCAATCATCAAATTTTCCTCCTGGGTTATCCCTGATACAGAAATTACCTGATCAGAAGCCTGATTGGTCTGATCTTAGGCTCAAACTTGTGTCACCCGTGTGGTCTGATGTAGCCACACAATTTTGATCCATGTTTCCCCCACCATAGACTGCCAAATAAGCAAGAAAACAAGGTTAATCATGCTTTAAAGTTAATTTCAAAGTCTCTGGCTCTCCAACCACTTTCCAGTTGACAGGCGGCGGCGTCTTCACTCGAGTGTAGTGGATCCACGCATCTGATTTGGCAATCTTGATTGCAGTAAAAGTGGTTAGCCGCACCTGGCACGGTCCCTTCCATCTTTCTTGCAGAGATTCTTCATTCCAGGTCTTCACATA
>NW_010174185.1:0-4175 GCF_000695765.1 Mesitornis unicolor | reverse complement strand
GTCAAAGGGTGGTTCCACACTATTGTTTCTCGGAGTCTGGCTAGAGTTTTTCCAAGAGAGAGCAAATAGTTATACACTTCTTGTTTTCCTTTGACATGTACATTGGGATTAGGCTCAGGTGACTCATACGGTTTTCCATACATTATTTCATAGGGGCTTACTGACAGTCAACTTCTAGGTTTTACTCGTATTTGTAACAATGCAAGTGGAAGTGCTTGGGGCCATTTCAATTTAGCTTCCTGCCAAATCTTACTGATTTGTCTTTTCAAAGTTTGGTTCATTCTTTCTACTTTCCCACTGGATTGTGGCCTCCAAGGAGCATGCAAGTCCCAGGAAATTCTTAAGACCTTGCTTACTTCTTGTACCACCGTAGCCACAAAATGTGGCCCTCTGTCTGATGACATTCCAAGTGGAACTCCAAATCTTGCAATAATTTCTTGCAATAACCACTTGACAGTTTCCTTAGCCTGATTTGTGTGACAGGAAAAGGCTTCTGGCCATCCAGAAAAGGTGTCAACCCCAATCAACATGTATTTGTAACCAATGCATTTAGGTAATTCTGTGAAATCAGTTTGCCAATAATCACCTGACTCGACTCCTGTTTTTGTTCTGCCCAATTGAACTTTCTTTCGTACTACTGGATTATTCTTTAAACAAATCTCACATTTTGCAGATACTGATTTAGCCATTTCTAACATTTTTACTGATATTACATTTCGTTTTAAAAGCTGTACCAGGGCTTCTGCACCCCAATGACATTCATGATGTTTTACCTGCAAGATTTCCCTCATAATCAGAAGAGGTACCACTACTTGTCCCTGGCTGGTAACCCACCATCCTTCTTGATTTTTCATTGCATTTACCAATTGTGCCAATTTATCAACTTCTCCAGAATATTTTGGAGATTCTTTGGAAGGTTTTACAGTTCTAGTGGGAATTAGTGCCATTTGTGTTGCCGTGTGCTGTAGTGCCGCTTTCTTAGCAGTTTGATCTGCTGATCTATTTCCCTCTATTATTTTAGTGTTTCCAGATTGATGTGCTTTACAGTACATGATCAAAATTTGTGCTGGCTCTTGTACAGCCAATAAAAGCTGTAAAATTTCCTTTTGATGTTTAATATTAGTTCTCTGTGAGGACAGTATTCCTCTTTCTTTCCACAGGGCCCCATGGACATGAACTACATCAAAGGCATATTTAGAGTCAGTCCATATGTTAGCCTTCTTTCCTTTACTTAGTTCCAAGGCTTGGATTAATGCAATCAATTCTGCTTTCTGTGCAGAGGTTGTGATAGGCAGCGCATGTGCCTCCACCATTGTATTTTCAGTTGTTACAGCATATCCTGCGTAGCGGGTTCCATTCAAGACGAAACTGGAGCAGTCTGTAAATGGTTCCCAGTCTGGCTTCTCAAAGGGAACATCTTTCAGATCCTCTCGACTGGAGTATGTGTGTTCAATGGTTACAGTGCAGTCATGCTCCAGTTGCTGCTCTTCCTGTGGAGTATTCAAAAACACTGCAGGATTCACAGGGTTAGTTGTTTTTAGAATTACATCATCTTGTTCAGTACATATCACTTGACATTTCATCATTCTGCTATGGGATAGCCAATGTCCCCCCTTTTGTTCCAAAACTGTTGTTACCATGTGCGGGACATAAATTGTGATAGTCTTTCTCAGAGTCAATTTCCCCGCCTCTTGTATCAGTATTACAGTTGCAGCAACTGCCCGCAAACAAGAAGGCCACTCTTTGCTTACCGAGTCCAATTGTTTGGAGAAGTATCCCACTGGTCTTTTCCAGCTTCCCATCCTCTGTGTTAGGACTCCTAAGGCTAGGTGCTGCCTCTCATGGACAAACAATTGAAAGTCTTTAGTCAAATCCGGTAGGCCAAGAGCTGGTGCTGTCATCAGAGCCTCCTTGAGCTTTCGGAAGTCTTCTTGCTGTGGTTTTTCCCACACAAAAGGGGCAGCTTTCTGGGCCTCATATAATGGCTTGGCTATTAGACCATAGTTCATGATCCAAAGCCTACACCATCCTGTCATTCCCAGAAATGCTCTTAATTCATACACATTCTGAGGCCCTGGAATAGCACAAATAGCCTCTTTTCGGTCTACCCCCAGCCACCGTTATCCTCTTGAGATTTCAAAGCCCAAATAAAACACAACTTCACTCGTGATTTGGGCTCCAAATCCTACACCATCCTGTCATTCCCAGAAATGCTCTTAATTCATACACATTCTGAGGCCCTGGAATAGCACAAATAGCCTCTTTTCGGTCTACCCCCAGCCACCGTTATCCTCTTGAGATTTCAAAGCCCAAATAAAACACAACTTCACTCGTGATTTGGGCCTTTTTCTTAGACACTTTGTACCCATTCATTCCCAGAAAGTTTAAAAAGTTCAATGATTACCTGTATGCAAGCTGGTTTTTCTTCTGTGGCTATTAGAATGTTGTCTACATACTGTAGAAGTAGGTGCTCTGGTCTGGGAGCCACAGTTTTTTCTTTAAAAAGTCCACGCTTCCAATTCTTTTGCCAGTTGTCTTCCAAAAATTGTGGGGTTGTTTTTGAATCCTTGGGGTAGCTGTGTCCATGTTATTTGTGTCTTGCGCCCTGTTTGTGGGTCTTCCCACTCAAAAGCAAACAGTTTATAACTTTCCTTTTCCAAAGGGATACAAAAGAATGCATCTTTCAGATCAAGCACTGTAAACCACTGATAGCTTTCTTTTAAGGCTGTCAACAAGGTGTATGGGTTCGCTATGACTGGATGTATATCTTTGACAATTCAGTTTATAGGTCTTATGTCTTGTACTAACCTATATTCTCCATTTGGTTTTCGCACCGGAAGAATTAGTGTGTTGGAGGCTTCATGAACTAAAATGGATATGATTATATAAAGTTCTATGGCTTGGAATCACCACCTTAAGAATTCTGTAATTTAGAAAGACCACCTTAAGATGACACAGGGTTAAAGAAAAAGAAAGTACGACGATGCGGCAAGAGAACGACCCGGAAGTAAACCAACGGGAAGCGGAAGTAAACCAACCTGACCCGAAATGTGGTCCTCTGTCTGATGACATTCCAAGTGGGACTCCAAACCTTGGAATAATTTCTTGCAATAACCATTTAACAGTTTCTTTAGCCTGATTCGTGCGACAGGGAAAGGCTTCTGGCCATCCAGAAAAAGTGTCAACCCCAACCAACACGTATTTGTACCCATTGCATTTAGGTAATTCTGTATTGGTGTATTGTATTCTGATTCACATTCTTCTAAAATTTTGTATTTTAGAAATTTATCAATCAGTTTCTTTATTCCCTGTTTAGCTTCTGGTTTAATTGGATACTCTTTGACCCTAACCAGCCTTGCCCCTTCTTTTAACTCAATTTATACCAGCTCGGCCATCTTAGATTTCCCTGGAATATCAGTCTCCCACAGTGTGAGATACATTGCGTTTTCTATTTCTGGAGGCACCTCTGTCACTCTGGGTCTTTCTTTTATCATCAGAATTTGTCCTGTTTTCGATTCAGGTATTTTCAATAACAAATTCCCATTTTCAAAAACAATTTGTGCATTCAATTTGGACAACAAATCTCTTCCCAATAGAGGCAATGGGCATTCAGGGACATACAAGAATTCATGTGTTATAACCTTATTTCCAAATTGTAAATTCAGGGGTTGCAAGAATGGTCTATTTTCCTCTCTCCCTGTGGCACCCACAATATTTACTTTTTTAGTCCCAATTTTCCCTTTTTGTTTATTTAGTACAGAAAATGTTGCACCGGTATTCACCAAAAAGGTAACTTCCTTTTCTCCCAGCTTTATCATTACCAAAGGCTCATCTGGGCTTGTCTCCAATGCTAGTCATTGTGTATATTCTCCCAGAACCATCATATTAGCCATTTTCCAGTTTCGCCCAGTCTGCTGGCTCATAATTTTTGGACACTCATTTTCCCAGTGTCCTTCCTCTCGACAGTAAGCACACTGATTATGTCCAAGAGGAACTCTGCCAATTTGTCCTCTTCCACCTCCTCTTATAGAGCTTCGTCCTCTACCCCATCCCCGATTTGAGATTCCTGAGGTTTGTGTCATAACAGCAAGCAATTGTCTGTGTTTTCATGTTTCATTCTCTTTTTCCCGATTATTATAAGCTCTCCATGCTACATCTAGTAGCCGATCCAAATT
>NW_010174184.1:0-4096 GCF_000695765.1 Mesitornis unicolor | reverse complement strand
TGGCGGGCATCGGGAGGGAGGGAAGCGACCCTGTGAGGAGTTGCGCGCCCGGACCCAGCCCCGAGGAGTTGCGCTCTTCTTTACGTTGCCCACTGGGTCTGGGGCTTTAGTTAGTTTTTTAGTGAGTTATTTTATCAGCTGTACCGGACAGCTGACCCGCAGGGCCCGGAGCCAGCCTGGTGTGCTGGAGCAGAAGGCCCAGCAGGTTCCCCACTGCCACCCAGAGAGCTGTGCCCTCGCTGTTGAGCCTGGGTAGGGCACTCTCCCAGAGGTAGGAGAGCAGCTTCACCTTGGTTCGGCTTTCACCCTGATCCCACTGACTGTTCAGTCACTCTCCCTTTCCTCTGAAAACCTTTATCTGAATAATCCAGACCTCATCTTTAAGCCCTCGGTGTCTCTCAGTTGAAACTGTATTTTTTCTAAATGCCAGGGAGTTTGTCGGCCAGAGTTTCCATTTCTAATGCCAGGCTGCGAGTGTGATTCCCCGTGATGCTGGGGCAGGGCTTTGAGGAGGAGAGCTGGGAGGCTTTACTGGCCCGTCTCCTCTTGACTGCTTCCAGGTGACTTGGGACACAACTCCAAGGACCAGCTTTGGGTTTGCAGTGATGTTTATTCAGTCGGTGGAGAAAGGAAAGACTGAGAGCCTTGCAAGAGGAAGAGAGGAAAGAGCATGTTATAAATCTGTTCCTGCTTCTCTGGAGCAGTACTGGAGTTTCTCTCTCTTTACAACTGCCCTAGGTTTCATAGAAGCTAGAAAAATAACTTCACTGATGCCCTTCATATACAATGAATTGCTGTACTGGAAAGCAAACATTAGAGACTGTTCCACTTAATTTGTTTTGGGGCCAATCCTCTGTTCACTTTTACCTCCCTGGAGTCCCTGGAAGGTTAGCACCCATGACAGGTCACTGGCTGTGCTATTAACTGTGAGCATCCTTTCAGAAATTGATGCAAGATGCTTATCTTGTCCTCAACATTAATCATGGTTGGAAGCATAAGCATTAACTTTGTATTTTACTAAAACAAAACCAAATCCAACTCTGGCACAGATACTCCCCAATTCAATTCAATTCTGAGATTTTAATGCCATTATCAAATTAATATATGTTAATGAAGTACAGAAAAGGCCTGAAGTACCTGTCATGTATTAGTACTCTAGATCCAGTATTTGCCCGGTGTTATGTTTTCATGCTGATTTTGATACTTGTATCCCACACTTTGAGCATCTAAGATAGATGGGGGGCCTGGCTGTCCCCAGTACTGATTGCAAGGCAAGGGTGCTACATAGCATGGCTGCTGCAGTCCTGTTCTCCAAGGCTGCAATGACTTAGGGAAAATGGGCTGCTCAGGTAAATGAGGTCATTACAGTAGTGGTATTTCTGTTCATTTTCCAGGTGCAGGACAGCTTAGTAATGGTCATGGGATAGGAGGTCAGATAGCAGGATATGTACTCTTTCTCTTTTTTTCTCTTTAGAATTGTGTATTTTTTTCTCACTTTTTCGTGCTTGTTTCCATATACAGGCTAAACTCTGGTTGCTGTAATGGTACTCTTTACATCAGTAGTCAGGCTGCAGCAGCCAAAAATATTCATGCTTTGGAAAAAGGTCCTGGCGACAAGGAGGCAGAATACCTAATGGTATTACAAATACTGTGAGGTTGATGGTCTTAGTCACAATATAGCTTTAGCAGACCCGGTGACAAGACAGCTTTATTCTGCACTAGAGAGCCGTGTACCATAACTGATGCAGAGCCTCAACATAATTGTACATCAGACAAAAGGCATCATAAAAATAAGCCTAATATCCTGCCCACGCATAATTATACTCCTTTGATTTTGCTGGATGCTGTAATATGAAGGGTGTGAGACTGTAAATACATATAAGAATATTTTTTCACATTGCTCTTTCTCTGGGCAGTGTACAGACACTGAGCTGTGGCATCCCAGGCCAGTGGCATTTCTTCTGTGTGTGATTTGTGTACTATGTGCTATTCTTGTGCTTAGTGAATAATAATGACAAAAATACCTGGTGATTCTCCAGGGAGAAAGCAAACTTGGTGTTAGTAATCGATGAAATGACTGTATCTGTCATACTGTATTTAGCGCTGTATTCAGCGTTGATGCGGCCTCACCTCGAGTACTGTGTGCAGTTCTGGGTCTCACCATTTAAGAAGGATGTGAAGGGCTTTGAATGTGTCCAGAGGAGGACAACCAAGCTGGTGAAAGGGCTGGAAGAAATGTCCTGTGAGGAAAGGCTGAGGATTTTGGACTTGTCTGGTTTGGAGAACCTCATGGCTCTCTACAGCTTCCTGAGGAGGGGAACTGGGGAGGGAGGTGCTGATCTCTTCTCCCTGGTATCCAGTGATAGGACACGTGGGCATGGTTCAGTGCTGTGCCAGGAGGAGTTTAGACTGGACATTAGGAAGTATTTCTTTACCAAGAGGGTGGTCAAACACTGGAGCAGGCTTCATAGAGAGGTGGTCGATGCCCCAAGCCTGTCAGTGTTCAACAGGCCTTCGGACAATGCCCTTAATAACTTGTTTGAACTTGGTCCGCCCTGAATTGATTGGGCAGTTGGCCTAGATGATCATTGTAGGTGCCTTCCAACTGAAATATCCTCTCCCCTCTTCTCCTCTCCCTCTCCTAAAAAATGCTAACCATGATAGCTCCACGAGGGCCATATGTGGGTTACTGTGTGTGTGCTCTGCACAGGGATGTTACTGCTGGGAGACGGGTGAGGACAGGCAAGTGCACATCTGTGCTGGAGATTGGATAACAGTATCAAGAGTTTTCTTTGGGATTAATATATAGAACATTGAAATTTAATACAAGTCTTTTGATCTGCTTTAAGAAAGTTGGTATCAGGGCCCCCGTTCTCAGTTACAAATTTAGAAACATATCCCTTTTAAAGCATACGAAAACTGGCTTTAAGAAAGTTGGTATCAGGGCCCCCGTTTTCAGTTACAAATTTAGAAACATACCCCTTTTAAAGCATACGAAAACCAGAAGATTAGAAGATTTACGTAATTTACTTGGTGTTTTGTTGGTGATTCCTGATGAACTCCATAGATTCTGTCTTCAGTGATGACGACTTCTACAGACCTATAGATTAAACTGTTGGTTGCTGTCAAGACAAGAAAATCTTTTTCCTATTGCAGTTTCTCTTCCTGGAAATCAAACCGTCAAGGCTTTGGGGGGAAGAAGGGGAGTGCTACGCTCAATTATTCCTCTTGCTATCTTTTGCTAATGGGTGCAGTTCTAAGAACGTTGTGTATTACAGAAGTGCTTGATAAGACTCGGAAGATTTGCTAATCGGGTTGACGTGTATGTTCAAATCCAGATTGTGCTGTCTGGCAGCGGTTACGATTTTTAGTGTATGTCATTCTGATACTCAGGATGGCAGCAAATAATACAGTGTTGTTACAGTTCAGGAGAAAAGCATAGGGCCTGGGTCTTTGTTGTGTTCCATAGTAGTTCTTCTGTGCATTTCCCAATATGTGAGAAAATGCATAGGTAGCTCTAGTTACAGTACAAAAAGAACCCCCTAAAGCCTCACAATTCAAGTTGTTACATACCGCCAATGTTTTAGGACCTGTGTTCATAGCCAGCTGTGTGGATGTCTGGACCTTAATTACTCAGCATAGTTAGTGGTAGGCCTGAAGTATGGACCTTAATGTTTGGAGATGAGGTTCCCCATGCCACATGGCAGGCAGACAGCAGCCCCCGTCGCAGGTGAAGGGGGAAGTGCTTGTACCTCCAGCTGTGTCAGTTAGGGTTCTTCCTTCCCCATTCTTGTCTGCTTCAGGATGGTAGTCTTTGAGCTGCTCTTGCCGTGACTTTTATCTGCCTTTAAAGTTCATTTTTTTCTGTTCAGTTCCAATACCAGGTGCATCTTCTTGAGGAAGTTGTGGTTTTAAATAGTTTTGGTTGATGTATTTTGGCCCCTTACCATGCAGCTTTAACATGCCAATTTGGTGCCCTAGAAACTAATAGAGTATGCAAGATTATAAATTCTGCACCAAAAAAACCACCCCCACTAAGCTGCCAGAGGAAACCTCACAGACTTTGGGTGTTTTGGGCAAGGCCGCGGACGCAGCC
>NW_010174183.1:0-2066 GCF_000695765.1 Mesitornis unicolor | reverse complement strand
CCAACTTTGTTCACTTGACAGTAAGTAGGAGGGTTTCACGAAACAGGAAAACGAGTAAAGGGGGGGACAGGAATAAATTTTAGGAGAGATATTTTTTTTTTTTCCGTGTGTGCAATTCTAAGAAATTAATGGCCATGAGCTCGTTTTTGATCAACTCCAACTATGTGGACCCCAAGTTCCCACCCTGTGAAGAGTATTCCCACAGCGATTACCTTCCCAATCACTCGCCGGAATATTACAGCAGCCAGAGGCGAGCGAGCCCTTTCCAACATGAAGCGATGTACCAGCCGCGGTCAGCCTGCAAGGAGCAGCTCTACTCGTCTTGTCAGAGCTCCGGCCACCAAGCAGCGGTGTTGTCCCCCCGGGGTCACGTCCATCCTCCGGCCGCGCTGCAGAGCCACCTCTCTGAGCCAAACCATCCCTGCGAGCCGGGCACCCCCAGCCCACCACCCTCCTGCAGCCAAAACTCTCTGAACCAAAGCCCTTCAAATTCCTCTTGCAAAGAGCCGGTAGTTTACCCCTGGATGAAAAAAGTCCATGTAAGCACGGGTAAGTGAACTAAAGTGGCTTTGCTTTATACTGAGTAGCACCTCAAAGTCTTGTAGAAATCTTATTGCACCAGTTGTAAAATAACCATTCGCGGAGATTTACGATCGCCTGTTTGCAGAGCGGTATAATTACATCCTCCATAAATTTTTATTGCTCTGCTTGGCCATGTGCCTTTGAAGTCTCTGTTACCATCCTCCTCCAATTTCTTGCAGGCTACTTTTTTATGGCTGTTGAATCTTCGTAAGTTAAGTTTTATGTTTTCGTAATTTGTATTTAAGTGGCGGGTTGAGTAAACTTTTACTATCCCCCTCCTTTTTTTGTTGTTGTTACTGTGATATTTAATAAAAAAGAGTGTCTGTGTTTGCCTTTTTACATGTGTGTAGAGGGAACTTTAAAGATTTGGGGATAATAGAGTGATGCTCCAGCAGAGGTGTGTATATATATGTGTATATACACACGTAGAGGGCATGGAAAATGTGTCTAGGGGACCTTATAAAAACGTTTGGACAGGAATACACGTCAAGCAATGAGGATGGAGGTGGAGAGTTGGGAGTACTTTTAGAAGGTTTGAGGTGTATTTTTTTGAGTATATCCCCCCACCAAAAGAATGTATGATGCTTTTTTTTAGGGAGAAAAGACCGATTAAAGGAACAGCTCAGTAATTCTTCTGCTCTTTTTTTTTTCTTCCTCCTTTTTTGGTTTTGTTTTCCTTTTTTTTTTTTTTCCCTTTTTTCCTCCTTTGTGTTTGTTCAGTAAACCCCAATTACTCAGGAGGGGAACCGAAACGCTCCCGCACAGCCTACACCAGGCAGCAAGTCCTGGAACTGGAGAAGGAATTTCACTACAACCGCTATCTCACCCGGAGGCGCAGGGTCGAGATTGCCCACTCCCTCTGCCTCTCCGAGCGCCAGATCAAAATCTGGTTCCAGAACCGGAGGATGAAATGGAAAAAAGACCACAAGTTACCCAATACCAAGATCAGGTCGAATTCTTCCAGCTCCTCCACCAACCTGCAGGTTCCTCAAGGAGGATCCCAAAGCCGAGCCCATGGACCAGCTACCAGCCTATAACCATGCCCGGGATGTATGGATGGGGTGTGCGTGGTTTTGGGTGTGAATTTGTGCGTGTGGAGGGAACACAGGAGATTTTTTTTGGGTTTTTAAATGCTCTAAGAAGCGAGGGAAGGAGGGGTGCTCTTTATTTATAGGGGGAACAGAGGGAGACTCAGCTGCAACAAAGCAGAGCCGTGCTGTTGTGCCTCTCTCCCATTAGGAGAAGGCTGGAGATGGTGGTTTTCAGATTTGGCTAAGATGGATCCTTGTTTCATCTTTAATCACGCCAAGCTCTGCCCCATTTGTCATGTTTACTCTCCCGTACAAAGGATGGACCTTATGTCTGCTATTACCTCGACAACCAGCGCTCACTTTAATAAATGAGGCTCAGTTTCTTCAAGAAGAACTGGATTTTCTCCCCCCTCCCCTTCTTTTTTATTTTTTTCCTCCTCTTTTTCCTTTCTC
>NW_010174182.1:2669-3867 GCF_000695765.1 Mesitornis unicolor | reverse complement strand
GCTCACAAACAGCAGCCACTGGCTGTATGCCGATGAAAACACAATGGGGGAGAGGTAAGTCTCATAAGCTAGATGATATGGGGCTGCCATCACAAAGTAGAAGGGAAGGAAGGAAGAAGGGAAGAGATCGTTCCCTGCAAGCTCCTCAATTTACAGTGAGTGGGACGTTTGTGGGATAGAATACATTTTTATTGGTCCGCTTCGATCACACCTGGTTCATCTGTCCTGGGTCACCTGTCCCAGAAAATCCTGGGCTTTCACTTGCCCCTCATCCTCTTGTGCAGAGAGAAAAAAAAACAACCAACAAAAACCAGAAGAAACTGTGAACACAAGTTGCAGGCAAAAGACTGAAAAGCCAACCTTGAAAAATGTAAGCACTGGCATGTTATCAATATTATTACCAGCATAAATCCAAAACAAAACTCTTGCTAGCTGCTATGAGGAAATAACTATCCCAGCAAAACCAGGACACCTGGACAGAGATACTACAGCTTCTATGGTCTTGTGAAGCTGGGTTTGATCTCTCTTTTTCTCTTCACTTACATGGCAGTGTCTAGCTCTTGCTGCCTGAAGTTCATATGCCATTCAGGGTGATAGGATTTTCGCTTTTTTTTTTCTAAATGGCACTGCTACTTAAAGGAGAGAAGAAACAATCAATTTTCAGACCCTTTGAGTTTGAAACCTTTCACCAAAACCCTAGGGGCATTTGGAGTCTGTGTTAAGGACTGCTCAAACTAGAAGAGGTGAGGTGATTATGAATACACGGCTATTGCTTTCCTCAGCTAATATCACTGAGGCAATTGGTATCATTCTAGTCTGTAGGTGTAGTTGTTCCAACAGCAGTAGTGACCATGGTTTAACTTTGGTCAAACAAGCTTCGCAGGCTAGCCCAAAATTAAATTGAGCATGCTAGAACAGGGAAGAACAGGATCACAAGGAAAGAAGGAATGTGGCGTTTTTCAGGTTGTTATTTCTCTGTTTTTTTAAGGCAGCATAAATTACACTGACATGAAATTGGAGCAATAGAAGATAACGGGAATAGTGCAAAAAGGCAGAACATTACCAGACTAGTTCAACCACGCATCAGGCTTCATGCAGACTCACTGAGAAGATGGTCTCCATATATTTATTTGCCTTTGTTGCCTTTTCTCTCACCCATGGTGATTACTTCACACACATGGCCACTAGGTGGGAACAA
>NW_010174182.1:0-2638 GCF_000695765.1 Mesitornis unicolor | reverse complement strand
TGAGGAATATAAGAGCTGGAAAGCACCTGCAGTTTGGGATCAGCAGGAGTCACCCACATGTGGACAGCTGTGAAACAGCAGGGAGGGTAAAGACTGAGAGGCAGAGAAAAATTAGGAAAAGAGAAGTGATTGATATAAATAGTTGATATCCATGCAATCTCATATTCTTTAAAAGTTCAAATTAATGCCAAACATCAAGTAATGTTCATATGGCTTGAAGATGAATATAGAAGTCAATATTAAAACACATTAAAGTGACAAAACTAAGTAGCTGCTCTAAAATATTGCATATAATAATATGTAATGTTCATGGTCAGTATGACTAGCTTCTAGCAGAGCAAAGCTCATGGGCTTTGCTGGGGGAATATTGTCTTTCAGGTCTCCCAGCAAAGTTGCTGTCAAGAACTATGACAATCTCTGTTCAAATTTTATTTTTGATAAAATACAGGTGTTGTGGTTTATACAGTTGCTCTATCACCTGATGCCTCCTCCCCACCTGGGGAAGGAGGTCAGGAAAAGGAAAGTTGTTGCACATTATGGAGATTTGTCGTGCAGCTAGAGCTCCCTATTGGTGTATCCAATGCGGTTAATGTTCATGGTCCATGGTATAGATGCTGATCTGTAATATATAATTACAGAGATGATGGAAAGCAGTATCATATAACAACTAGCATCATATAGTTCAAATTTTTGGCTAGTCTCACCCAGAATCAAATCTCCTCAAGGCACACATCAAACTTCTCCATCTTCCTGCATCACCCACCAGGTACACCCAGGTTCCTGAGCAATAGCAATGCCATGGACGGATTTGCCTTTGCCCAAGGCAGGAGTAAGCCAAACAGTTTTCCCCAGCACATTCCTTACGTGCACCACAGGGACCCTGTCCCCTTCTACTGTATGTAAAAGCTCTGACTGAGCAGGGCCAGCTTGATTGTCAGACCCCCTGGATGGTGTTAACCAACCAGATGGCTTTTGCTAAATGTTCATCCCAATTATTAAATTTCCCAGTATCCATTGCTTTCACTATGGTCTTTAACAGTCCATTACGTCGCTCAACTTTCCCCACAGCTGGTGCATGGTAAGGGATGTGATATATCCACTCAATACCATGCTCTTTAGCCCAGTTGTCTATGAGACTGTTTTGGAAATGAGTCCCATTGTCCGACACGATTCTTTCTGGAGTACCATGTTGTCACAGGACTTGCTTTTCAAGGCACAAAACAGTGTTATGGGCAGTAGCATGGGGCACGGCATAGGTTTCCAGCCATCTAGTGCTTGCTTCCACCTTTGTAAGCACATGGCGTTTACATTGGTGAGTGCATGGAAGTGAGATATAGTCAATTTGCCAAGCTTCCCCATAGTTATATTTCAACCACCTTCCCCCATACCATTGAGGTTTTAACCATTTGGATTGTATAATTGTGTCACGTTTCCTGTGTGATAGTGTCCATGGTCAAATCCACCCCTCGGTCATGAGCCCATTTATATGTTGCATCTCTTCCTTGATGACCTGAAGTGTCATGGGCCCACTGAGCTAAAATTAATTCACCCTTATGTTGCCAGTCCAGGTCCACTTGAGACACTTTCATCTTGGCAACCTTGTCCACTTCCTGGTTGTTTTGATGTTCCTCAGTGGCACGGCTCTTGGGTACGTGGGCATCTATGCAACATACCTTTACGACAAGCTTCTCTAGTTGGGCAGCAACATCTTGCCACCATGTGGCAGCTCAGATGGGCTTCCCCCTGCTCTGCCAGTTCTTTTTCTTCCATTGATTTAACCATCCACATAGGACATACGCCACCATCCATGAATCAGTATAGAGATACGGGTTGGCGACTTTTCTTGCTCAGCAATGTCCAAAGCCAATGGCTTTTACTTTTGCAAACTGACTTGACTCACCTCCCCCCTCAGTCGTATCTGCAACTCATCATGTAGGACTCCACACAGCAGCTTTCCACCTTTGCTGTTTTCCTACAATACGACAGGAACCATCAGTGAACAGGGCACATTGTTTCTCATTGTCTGATAATTTAGTATATGGTGGGGCCTCTTCAGTTTGCATCACCTTCTCCTCTGAAATTTTTCCCAAGACCTTGGCCTTCTGGCCAGTCCATGATTACTTCTAAAATTCCCAGGCGACTGGGGTTTCCTATTCGAGCTTGCTGAGTTATCAGTGCGACCCATTTACTCCATGTAGCATCAGTGGCATGATGTGTGGAAGGGGTCTTCCCTTTAAACATCCAGTTCAGCACTGGTAATCTGGGTGCTAGGAGGAGCTGTGCTCCAGTACCAATTATTTCCAAAGCAGCTCGAACTCCTTCATATGCTGCCAGTATCTCCTTTTCATTTGGAGTATAGCGAGCATCTGATCCTCTATAAGCTTGACTCCAGAACCCTAGAGGTCGACCTCGAGTCTCCCCTGGTGCCTTTTGTCAGAGACTCCAAGTAGGACCATTCTCTCCAGCTGCAGTGTAGAGCACATTTTTAACACCTGGTCCTGTTCTGACTGGTCCCAGGGCTACTGCATGAACAATCTCCCATTTAACTTTTTCAAAGGCCTTTTGTTTCTCAGGACCCCATTTAAAATCATTTTTCTTGCGAGTCACTGCGGCGATTGAGAGACAGGATGCAGCTTGA
>NW_010174181.1:0-482 GCF_000695765.1 Mesitornis unicolor | reverse complement strand
GATTTTTCTCCTTTCTTCTTGTAAAGGGTGAAAATGACTGCATCACGGAGATCTGATTGTAATTCACATCTTTCCCAGCAGTGCACAATGAGCTCATGAAATTTAGCATGGAGTGCTTGGCCTCCATGCTTCCAGACTTCAGGTGGGATTCCATCAATCCCAGCTGCCTTGCCAGTTTTCACCTGCTGTATGGCCTCAAGAGTCTCTCTCATAGTAGGGGCTATATCCAATTTGTTTTTCACCGGTTGTTGTGTAATGTGCTGTATTGCTGAACCTTGGACTACACAGTTGGCACTAAAGAGAGTCTGGAAATGTTCAGCAATTCAGGATAGAGGTTTTATCTGTGAGAAGTATTTGGCCATCTGTGCTTAGTAGTTGGTTTGGAGCATGGTGTGTGGGTTCGTACACTGTTTTCAGAGTCTCGTAGAATCCTCTGTAACCACTCAAATAGGTGCATAGTTGAGTCTTTTCTGCTAGGTTGA
>NW_010174180.1:77479-92072 GCF_000695765.1 Mesitornis unicolor | reverse complement strand
GAAAAAAGTTTCATTATCTATATATATAATAGAAATAGAAATATAATATATAAATAGAAAGTGTTTCAAATGCTTTTTTTTCTTTGCACCATATTTTTCCTTTAGAAATTTGTAGTCTAGATTAATCTGTTCCTTTTGTTACTTATAACAAAATTTCAACTTAAGAGTCAGGCCTAAGACTACGAAAAATACAAAATTAAAAATCTCATTTGATAAATTACTCATTGAATAACTTTCTAATTCCATCAGATGGTTTCTTTTGAAACTGAATGTAGTACTTTCATAAAGCATTGTTAAAGATTTTTGTATTTTAAAATGGAAAGACTTGGCTTTCTGTTGACACTTGAAAAAATGGCTGCTGACACTTCTTATTTTTTTTTGAGCTCTGTAGTAGTGTCTTGTCCAGGTAAAGTGAGATGTGTGGGTACATTTTGGCATATTTTTTTCTCAATTTTTTTTTACATTGAATGGATTTTCTGTTATCTAGTTTTGATTTCTTGTTTTAGTATTTTTCAGATACATTTGAGCATGACTTAAGTTTCAGTAGCATGGCATAATTGATTGCTGCTCACTGACTAGTTTCAAATGTGATTAACAGAATGCTAGTTAAGTCTTCAGTTTGTTACTTTCCTGCAAAAATAATGAGCAATAAAGAGCTAAGTAATGGCAGAACTTAATAGAGCTCTTTGGTTGATACCTTTTGAAATAGATGAAGTCTGTATCTCCAGAAGGTTCAAAGGTTCGTTGGCTGACGTAAAAAGATAACCATTCAAAAAAATGGAAAGTTGTCTTACAAACTGCTTCCCTAATACTTACTGTGTTGCTGGGAGATGTTGCCTGGGTAGGTATTGAACTACCTGTGGGTCACAGAAAAGTGGTTCTGAGCATGTCTGTGCTAATGCAGTCATCTCTGAATTTGTGCTGTTTGGTTGGCTGCCCTTTCAGCTGCTTTTTAACTAAGACTGCTGTTGAATTCTGTTAGTTATGAGAGCTCAAACAGGCAGGTAGCCTTGGTGGGGATTAGTGTGTCAAATGTCTGGTAAAGTGCAAACTCTGACTGCAGCTTTATCCACCCTCAGGCCATTCAGACTCTACAGTGTGAGCTTATTGTCTGAACCAGTGGTGCTACAGAATTAACCTTTTCCTTCAGTATGGAGGGGTTCGTTTTTTTCCTTCAGAGCTTAGAAGACAATGGTGTCTAACTTAAATATGTGAGTGTGTCACTGAAAGCTACTTTATTAATTAATACAAGGTGCTTTCTTCACTGCATCACTGTTGGCTTTGCCCACATAGCAAACCTTTCTTTATTGGACCTGTCAGCTGGGCAGTGGCGGCATGAGGTTTGGAACTGCAGGTGGGCCAATTAGGCAAGCAGCTGCCTCACAGTCAGTAAAAGTGTATGGATTTGCAAGTCACTTGTTTTGCAAGCCTATCATAAGAAATCGATGTGTGGACAGAAACTTCCAGGTCTTCTGAACTTTGACAGTAGCTTAAAGTGAATAGGGAAATCTTGATTGGAAAACATGCTTGAAAAAATACATACGTCAAAACAATATTAGGAAGTAATTTTAAACAAGTGTAGTAATGAAATACTGTCTACTAGTATCTGCATTTAAGGTGATAAAAACCAGAGGTGTTTCATAAGAAAATGGAATATGTCTGCTTTGCTATGGAACTTGAAAATTGCAGCTGTAGTAGTTGTGCTGTGGAGTACTCAGGACTTTACCTCCTCTGTGTTTTGTTGGTATTGTTGCTTGGAAGAAGAGAGCTCAGGTTGTGGGTTCTGTGGTGTGCAGCACTTGTAATAGTGGTGAAGGCTGTTACAGTGAGTGGTAATGATGGACTAGGGGCAGTATATGCTATTAAGTTGTGCTTTGAAGTATTTTTCTATTTCTCTTTCCGTTGTTTCTGTGTAGTCCTTTTAACAGTTTTTCATCATTTTATTAACACTGTGTTAACTGTGTGTGCATCGTGGGAAATACACACCTGGGGAAAAGACACAATGTTTTTTCTACAGATTGTAATGTATAAATATAAATAACAAAGAAATCTTTAAACATTTTCACAGAGCAGTTAATATCATGGCTATTTCAACTAAAAGGCATTATGGTGGTACTTCGAAATGTGTGATGTAAAATAACATCCCCATGCAGCTTACTGCATTCTGTATTTTTTCCTAGTTTCTAATGTTAGAAATATCAAACCATCAAGGTAGGCAGCATGAGAAAATTGGCAATGATAAGTGTTATGCAGGAAGATGATGTCTTACTGTCATGTAAATACAAATGGGAGGTGATTAGACTGCATTCCTTCTGGATACATGAGTCAAAATTATTGTCACTGCTTTTAATCTTTTTTCATCCCATGTAAAACACTCTATCTGATGTTGTCCTAGTCCTGTTTAGCATTTCCTGTTCCCTAGCAACCCCACTGATGAGCTATATTTTAATTTCTCCTTAGATCACGTGTCTTTATTGCATCTTTCTATGGCTAGAGTACTTCAGGCTTCTCATAGACATCTTGCCCTGTCCTCACAGTTGAAAGACTACCAGTAAACCTCCCTTCTCTCATACAGTAAGATATTGTTAGCTAGTTAATAATTTCCATTTTTAATGTGAGGCTCAAACCTACTGAAACTGTTGGTCACTCACCTTAAAGATATCAAGGCTGCTTCTCTTAGCAGTAGATGGTAAATGCAGGTCTGTTGGCTGTTTGGTTCTGTAGATAATAAATAGAGCAAAGATTTTTGTGGTGGTGTGTTTTTGCTGAAGATGATCTGAAAGATTGGTGAGGGTTAACTTAAACCCAAACAAACGGATTTGTGCATATCTGATTTGGTTTGTCTGAAGGTAAGACTGAGATGTTCTAGGGTAAATAGACTGTGAGTTGCATGATAAACTTCTGCCAAGTCTCAGTGCTGAAATTGCTGAGATTACAGTTTCTGTGTCCACGCAACTCTGTTTACCTTGTCGGACACTCTTTGACCAAGACGTCACTGTGGTAGGTGCTGTGCAAACACAAAGCTCGAATTGTCTGTACCTCAGAGTTTATGAAATCCGGAAGGATAAGGAGCTGAAATGAGGTTATAATGATGTGTTGTTTGTGTATAGCAACCTAACCTTTGGGAAATCTTGTGACAGAGCAGAGATGGGAGAGGTTTTTGAGGTGTATTAACAAAGTAGCTCTACCGGTGTTTCTCGGTTATGTCTGTCAAGCATGAAGGATAGCCAGGGAAAAAACCTCAAAGGTGGCAGGTTGAAACTGTGTGGTGCTTTTTTTGTTTTTTTAAGCAGCTGATGACAGAGGTTTTGATTAAGTGAGCAAGCTCAGGAACAGGACTTGGCATTTTGTAGCTGAGTCTGAAGGTTTTGAAACCAAACCCTAGTAAGTTATGTTGATAGAGAAAGAAGGCAGAATGATGTAGGAAAGACAGATGCTGTCATTGTGATGGAGTAGAATGATTGCTGTGTAGCAGTATTGTGAGAGGATGTGTGCAGATCAGAGTTCTGTAAAGTCCGGGGGGGGGGGGGAGATGTAATAAGCGAGATAAGAACCTAGGTAAGACTTAAGTATAGGTCTGAGGGTAAGGACCTAGGAGGAGTTGATAGGAAAAGTATTGGGATTAACTCTGTAAACTCTGTCTTAGCCTCGTTATGCTTGAGGTTGCAAACTATGGCAGAGAGTGAGTTTAAATGGTATTTGTGACCCTAACCATAGGGTTGTGCAAAGTAGTCTGATTCAGCTCCTATTTTAAGTACATTCTGGATTCCCCCCCCCAACCCCAGCACAGAGAATGTGTTTTTCATTTCCATCACATGTCTTCTGTTTCTGAGGTATGAACTTGGAAAATAATTTTTGAAACAGATTCACTAGTGACTTTTGAATTGTGTGCAAACCATTTGTGTTCTAGGAAGATAAGTGGGAAGTGGAACCAGGGTGCCTTTATAGTATTTCTAGTGAAACTTTAAGTGAATACTGATCTCAGAAAGTTTAAATGCTAACAGTAGCTTTTTAGTGCTAAAGGTTTTGAAATATCTTTATTTTAGTGCTGATTTTGTAGGCCCACAGTCATTAACATCTTGATGACAAGAGTTGGTGGCAACTTGAGTTGCCAGCAGGCTTTTTCATATATCACTTGTGATGCGAGTTGTGTTTTATGTTACAGATGTGGCAAAGACCTCTTTGTTTTCACTTTATTGTAGAGGTTTGAATAATTGGGAGTGGCAGAGGAGTTGAGTAATAACCAAATTAACCTGGATTGCCTAAACATGTAATAGTTGATATCCTTTTTCTGTGAGGAACTGACTAATTTGTCAAGATGTCAAATTGGTCACAAGCCAAGCTAATTACTTCTGTGGGTTGCATCAAGAAAGACAGAATGCTCCATATGTTCTGATTTGTATTCATTCAGTTTTGCCTAACAAAATTTTAGGTGTTAAGTAGGGTTTGCGACATGTTCTTGTTTTAACATCTCCAACCTGTGAAATTGGTAAAACATGATGAAATCTGGACCATGCTATCATTAACTGCCCTTATGATTTAATTCTTAATTCCACCACAGGAAGACAACTGTACAGAGTTGCCAGGGAAGGCAAAAGCATCAGTGTACTTGCAGCTCTCTGAGGTTTTATACCTCTGAAACTGTGAGGGAATAATTATCCTATTTTGATAGATTTGGAGCTACTATGAGTATTTTATGTTGACCAAGTTATTGGAACACTTAACTGTGTGAACATATTGGTTTAGTATAATGGAGAAGAGGAAGTGGAGGTGTCTGGGGAAAATAGGCAGGAACAGAAAGAATTCTGTGTCTTGGCAGAGAAGTTGAGTGCTGTTAAGCTGGTGACTCTGTCATCCCTTGGTTTTTCTTCCTTTGTTTTTTTGTTTTGTTGCTTCTTTGTTTTTAATTAAGTCTCCGGGACTGGTGGTGTTCAGAAGAACCAAAGCTGGATATGTAAAAGAAGATTTTCTTTTTTATGTTTTCAACTCCCACTCACAAGAGTGGGTTGTAATAATTCAAGGATTCAGACTGAGGTGTAGGAGTCCTGAAAACGAGTGTGCCTGGAAAAAATCAAGATAGCCTTAAGTATCATCACAAGATGTTAAAATAGACATTCTCTAGACTTTTCTCAATCTTTCGCTCTTCTCTGTGCTTATGTAAAAATAGGAAATAAGTTTAGTCACAGGTTCCTAAAAAGATCATCTAAAGTATCAAAGTCAGTAAACAAGGGAGACCCACTAGGTGATGAAGGGTGCTAATGACGGTTACCACAGGGTTTTGTCAACAAGCGCAATCAGAGGAGTTGACTGTATGGAGGGGTTCTGTTGCAGCATCTGGGTCCCTGGAGGTGGATGTGCTGAACCACGAGTGGGAGTGAAAGCTAGTTCTGTAACTAAACTGAAATTCTACTTTTCTTCAGTTCACTGCTCAGAGAATTGGTGAAGTTTTTCTGCCTTGTCCTGCTGTGATGGGAAGGAATATGCCTTTGTAAGGAAAAGCCTTTATGAACTGAATCCGTGGCAGCTTTTATGTCCTCCATTTGTGGCGTATATATATGTAGTACACTGTAAATTAAAAGGGCAACTGAGAAGTGAGATCATCTAGATTTGGCAAATGTGTGAAGAAAAAATAGAAGTCTTTGAAAGATGGACGGTATTGTGTGACTGTGTTAGAGTGTAGGCAAACCAAGTTTCAAAGGTGGAGAAACCATTACTAAATGTTCTGGTGTAGATAGCAAGGGAAACTAGACAAGCTTTTCAGAGTCCAAGTCTTTGACTTTGAAGTGGAAGCAATGGGGATAAGGGGATGCAAAGAGGAAGTAAAAGAAGTGCTAAAATAAGAAAGAAAAATATGTGAATGGAGGGGAGTAAAATTACTGGGTTTATGGCACTTTATATCTACTGAGTTAATGGTTTTTGGTATCCAGTGCAGTTTGTTCCTAGGTTCATTTTTGGGATTAGGTTTTGTAGGTTTCCCCTGTGGATCAGGGCAGAGAGAGCAGAGATTATTTTCGGAGTGATATTTCTGTCCTTTGTAAATGTCTCTTTAATGAGCTTCACTATTACAGTGACTGCTTAGCTTCCATTAGACAGTAGTGCATTGGATGAGTAATGTTACATTCTGGAAAGTGCAGGTGCAAGATCCCAGGATTTTGATGTCTGTGTTGCAGAATGTTTACTGTGGTGGCATTAGATGTGCTGGCAAGTCATTTTCTGGTGCTAATGTGGCTGCTAAGCATTGAGACAGAAGCCAGCTTAGTATTTAGTGCAAAAGAGAACCCTCTAAAACAAAAATGTAAACTGATCTATGGTCTTTTGTGCTAAGTAGTAATCTTTTTATTCACTATCAGTCTTGCTCACAATTTAACCAGTTGTCAAGCACTGACTGAGAAATGGTAGGTTGCAGTAACTTGTGGGTTTGAATACTCAGATGCTGCTTGTATTTGTGTTCGCAGATCACTCTGTCCAGCTCCTTTCTACTGTTTTCTTGGCTGATCTTTGCCTACCTTTCTTTCAGGGTTGCTTTTGCTAATGTGGTACTCTAGTCTAATAAATCTGTTGCCAGTTGAGTATCAAAACTCTTGAGTTTACTTAGACAAATGAACTGCTGCACTGCAGATGCAAGGCAGCTGTAGATCCCATGTAATTGACACTTGCTGGTATATTTTGTTCTGGGTTACTGATGAAACTAATCATAAAAAAGAAAATCTAGGTTTCTTATGTTAGAAATGTCTATTTACTTATCAGTGCAATATGTGAATTCCTGAGCCATAATTGATGTTTAGTGCTGTTGGCAATGAAAGTAATCCATTTAGATGATCTACTGATAATGATCTCTTGAATAATTGAGACTGTGAAGCTTTATTGTAGGTTGTCTTGCTGGGTTTTCAAAGTACATTTATCGCAAGCATATTTTCCAGAAAAGGCATTTTGGCTTGATTTGAAGATTCTCGGTAGTGAATCTATCTTCCTTTGTTAGTGATTAATCATTGTTGCTAGTGGCATTGCATTTCCTATCGAGAAGCACAACAGGGTGAATTTCAAGGCCTGTGATCTCTTCTCACTGCTCTGCTGCCTGCTACCAAGTCTCTGTCTAACATTATTGTGAGTCACACTTTTAGTACTTGAGCAAAAGCCTTGTCATTCACAGATGGAAAAGTCCATGAGATTTTGGAGTCTTCCAGTATTGTCCAGAGGCATACTTTCAATACAGAAGAGATGTAGCTGCATTTTAAAATGAATAACCTTTTATTAAAGTATAGAGCTTTTTGAAAGAAACAGAGCATCAATGATCATTGCTAGTACTTGGCTTGGTTTTCAAAGTCAGCTCTGTTTAGTGCTGCTGAGAACTAATGGAACAGATTTGCAGCCTCTCAGAAAGAAATTCCTCAGTTCATCTGGCACTGTCTTCCCCAAACTGGAGCTCGTACTGGGGCAAAACATTTTTATGAAAATGGAATGTACATGTTTGTTGTGAGACTTCCTATTGCCCAGAGTCTCTGTAATTACTTACTTGAGGATATCAATTCATTAGCATTCTGCTAATGAAAAGCTGTCTCATGTAGCATTAGGTTTTTGTCATGCAAAGATGCTTCGTCAAAAAAGTCTATGATCCTGGCAGCTAAGTCAGCATTATCATTTGTCTTGTCAGCAGGCAGGTTGTTTGGATCATGCAGATATACCTTGCCTTTACAAACAGCAAAGCAGAAAAGAATCACTTACCAGTTTTCTATGAAACTTACGTACCTATATATGTAACTTGGGCACTACTGACTGTGCAGATGTTTTAATGCTGATAAGAAATAAAGCTTCTTTGTGGTTTTAGGCTTTAGGCAGAGAGTAAGTAAAGAAAAAAAAAGGGGAAAGTGCTCCAGTCATGACTTTGTCATAGTATCTTTTTACTATCTGGTGTTTTCCTGTGAAATATTTTCTGGTAATATTTGCAAATTAGAGTCACGTTTCTCTCTCTTTGTTAGTAATCTGAGCATATGGCACCAAACGGATTTTCCTGCCTGTTTTCAGTAACTTTTCAGCACTTTTCTGCATCCACCTCTATTTTTTAGCATTTTTATCTTTAAATGTGGATATCAGATATGAAAGCAGAATTAGCTTCAGTATCAAAACATACGTTGGATAAAATAATTTTGTTGATTTCCGTTTCTGATATTCCTCAAAGTTTCATTGTTTTGGCATTGCATTACTCAGAGGAGAGCTGCCTTGCTACAATCAACTGTATAGCTCATGATCAGTTTATGATCATAAACCAGCATGCACTCCCAGCATTAACTTTTTCCTGTTTGTCGGTTTCCTTAGTGATGTCCTGTACTTCCAAATAAAACCTTTCTTGTGTTTGAATGCATGACTGCACTTATCCACTGTGGCTGTGTTAAAGTTCTGACAAACAGTCCCAGAGTGTGAGGGCCAAACATCAAATCTGATCTTCCTGGAGGGAGCCTGCAAGCTCTGACATGGGAAATTCAGTGTTTCAGGAAACATTGACTTGTGAGCAGTGGACCATGTATTTAGAGGAAACAGATTTTGAGTCCCAGTTTGGACTGAGCCTCTTTCAAAATATGTGTGCCCACTGTTAGGCACAAGGGCTGAAAGCTCCTGCCTGGCTTCTGCTGAACTCCAGGCTTGCAGAACTCAGAGCAGGGAGGAAGTATCCACTGTCTCTCACAAAGGCAAGATGTTATAAATCGTTGATGCATTTTCATGGCCTGTCTATGAAAGTTGGGCTTTGGGCTCCTGACAGATTCCAAACATGGTGGAAATGGAAAGAGGGGAGAAAAAAAATGTTAGCAGCATGCTTAACTTCATGTGTAAGGGGAAAAAAAGAGTATGTTCCCAAACACTTCAAGAAGTTGCCTGCTTCTGCTCTAGAAAAAGAAATAGAACAGTGAGCTGTGCTGATTTCTTAGGCCTGAGAAAAACTTGGTTTTTTTGGTTTTGTTTGTTGGTTTGGGTGTTTTTTTTAGATTTGTTAATACTTTCCCAGGATTTTTACTTTTACTCCCAGAGTGGGGATTTGAATGTAGTAATTCACTAAGAAAATTAAACACCAGGAAGGAAGCAAGTTAACACTAAAGCACATAGAGTATTTTTTGATGTGACTGTGACTCCAAATTTATCTCTCTTGTTTCACTTCTGTTCTAGTAAGTGGACCATCCTCCCATTATCTGCAGTTTTTGTTGTAGAACTGTCCTTACTGGCTTTCCACCCTGACATTTCTTGGTGTGGCCCTGGACACTCTTTATAAGTAGTTCTTTACATGTATTTTATTTCTATGTCTCCAGCATATTTCTTGTATGGGTTACTTAGAAACCATGTTGTTGTTATCCAAATCATTAACAAACTTAAGAATGCCACTAAAAATTTTCTGTTAATGGTTCTTTACCGTGTTATTTTCTGTCTTCATGCAACACCCATTTGTATAGACAGAATTCTGTGCTCTGAAAGGCTTGATGGACCAGGACCATCTGTGATCAGATATGCCCTCTAGTAAGATATGTTCCAAACTACGAGGCCTGCCTTGCTTGAGACAGGAGAGCACATGTGTGGTGAAGGCCAGCACTAGAGCTGCACTCTTGTTGTTTATACAGTTGCTCTATCACCAGATCCCTTCTCTCCACCTTGGGAGAGGGATCAGGAAAAGGAAAGGAGATTCGTGGGTTGAAATAGAAATATATTTAATAAAATATTATTAATAAACTAATATGAATAGCTATAATATAAAGCACACAGAGTTGTACTCAGCCAGTATTGTGGAGGAGTAGGCCTCAGAGTTAAGACTGTAAACAGTCTTGATGTCAGCCACGGAAGAGGGAAGAAGGAGCATCAGGCAGAAAGAGAAGGGCCATCCCCAGCAAGCTCCCCAGTTTATAGTGGATGTGATGTTTATGGTATGAATAGTATTAATTGTTCAGCCTGGAGTCACCTTGGGGTTGACTCCCCTAAGTTTCTGCTCCCCCCAGCCTCTGCAGTGTGTATCTCAAGACTGCTGAAGACTTTGAGCACTAGGGCAACTTGCATACCAGTACAAGCTGAAACCTTTAACAAAGTTTTATCACTTTGTTCCCATGAAATAGTGTTGTAGTCCTTACAAAACTGCAGTTTTCCTCAACAGAAAACTGACTTTTAAATTCTTTCCCACTAACCCAGGACAGCTCTTCAGCTCCTTTTTGCTTTGCGGGGTCTGTGAGTGAGGTGACAACAGGAGCACAGGACCGCACCACTTCAGCTCTGTGAACCAAGCGCAGCAAGGAAGCGTGCACCTGAAAGGGAAGATTGATACACTTTGAAATGTCTGTGCAGAGAATGGGAAAAAAGTGAGATCAGCTAAATTGATTTGCTCAGATGTGACTAGAGGGTTCCACCTAGGCCACTAGTGTACTGAACATAAAAAAAACCTCATAAATGCAAAACCCCAAACAGAAAACAAACTACCCCCCACATTTGACATTCAGCAAAATTCTCTGCCATGCCTTACTTATTAATACAATATTGACTGCTTACTGGTTTTCTGAAGTGAGATGGAAAGAAGTTGGAACCACTGTCTTGGCATAAGAAGCTGGCTTTCACAGGACTCTTTCCAGAGGATAATTAATAATTTCTTCCTAATGAAGAAATGTTGTTAGGTATGCATGACTTGCATTTCCTCTCCCTTCTCGATGTTACTGCAGACTAAGATCTGCACTTATGCTTTATTGAATATTGTTTGTAAATTGTTTGACATAAAACATTCTGTTTCAGAAGGACTTTTAAAATGAATGTTTAACTAGAAGATATCTTTTTGAATTTTCAAACAGCTATCATCATAGTAAGTTCTGTATCACTGGAAAGATATGCTGTGTTGTCTTCAGATAAATGTATGAATTTCTCACTGAAAGTGAAATTTCAAGGGAAGGATTCTGAACTGTGGAGCTATTACTGGTCTACTGTAGTATAATGGTCTCATGCAGTTGTGATTTAGTAAGCTGTACCAGATTTCAAGCTGTCTGCATTGCAGCCTTTTTGTTATTAATAGTTAATGATACTCTTCTCTGGCTGTAAGCAGATCCTTGCTTTTAACTTTCCCTCCCCCCAGTCCTTAGGACCTTATGCTTTGTCCTCTTTCAGAGCTATCAGCATTGTTTTGTAGATGGTCTGAACAGATTTTGCGTGAGAACAATGCGAGCTGCCCTCTCTCAGGTCTGCTGGGCTTGCCTTGGCTGCTATGCTGGCCTGTAGGCACGCTTATCATCCGAATACTGATTTTCTTGCGTGGCAGTGCAGTGTGCTGGCTTTAGCCTGCCGATGACCCTGGATTATGTTCTTGTTCATGACATGTCTGCAGCGAGTGCAAGGTTCCAATTAGATTTGCCTTCAGGCGGTTCTCAAGAGATGGTGGGGGGAGGACAGGGCAGAGAAGAAGAGGAATCATTTGTGTAACTTAGAAAAGTCTTTGGAAAGACTGTTTCAGGGTAAAAATCTGAATTTGTAGTATAATCCTTATCTCTGACTTGTAAACCACAAATATAAATAAATTTGAAACTACTTTTTGTATTTTGATTTAGTTTTTTTCTTCAGAAAAGGAACACTGCAAACTGAATCTAGTTTTGCTTTAAAGATAATTCAAGGAGAGACTACATCCCTGAAAAAAGACAATTTTAATGTCTTGTACTTTAGAAATAAACAAACGAGACAACAGAACCCTGAACAGGAGCAGTAGAAAAGGCTTTATTTTGCCACAGGTTTTCCTTTTTGCTGATTAAATAATGTCACCAAAGCTGCTTGGCCAGTGCATTCTTTTTCTTTGCCAATGCATTCTTTTTCTTTACCTCTGTGCTTGCCTGTTATCTCTTCAGTTTCAATTTACTTCAGCTTTGCTACTACTTTTACTGGTAAGCAATCTCTTTCAAGGCCTGAGGGCAGAGAAGGCGTGAACTCACATAGCAGTGAATGGGTGATATTGTCATGCCAAATGCATGACAGCATAAGCTATAATTGAGCCATCAATAAGACTTTGGAAATTACTGTTCATAGCTTGTCCTGCAAACAGATATTAAAGAAAAAAGGACATTGTGTTTTCAGTTACAGTGACAGTCCTACAAGTTTAATTTGTATTTTCAGAGAGAATATTTTCCTACTAAAATTTTTGAAGACAACATGTAAAGAGAAGGACTTTACAAAACTTTGGAACCAGTTGGTCACAACTTTCACTTTAGTGTTCAGACAACTGGTGTAGTTTCTTATTTGCATTTTGGAAATTAATTCAAGTGGAAAGATGTTTGATGCTTTGATTAATCCCCCCCCCCCAAATAGTGTCATTCTTATATCAAGAAGCAATGCAAAATTTTGAATTTTCAGAAGTTAAACTATTGTCTTTGCTGTTACTGAACTAACCATGCCTACGTCAAAAGTCAGTGTTGGCAGACACCTTTGCATGGGAGATTTGGCAAGTTTCCACCAATGGTACATGAAGTCTTCATTTCATTGTGCTGTTCACAAGGGCATAATTTGCATTTTAAACTATCGGTATGTTAATCACTGCTTGGGCAGAGTGTTGGAGTGACCTCATTGTGCCTTGTATCACGGAAGTTTATTCCTGTAAACAGTGTGGCTGCAGCAAATGGTGTTTCTTCATATAGTTTTATGTGAACAGCTAGAAAGAAAAAGCCTTCTAGTCTGTGGCCGTGTGCTGTTTTAGCGTACTCTGTTTAGTAGAGAGATCTGTGTGTCACTGGTGGGCCCAGGAAAGCAGCAACATGTCTGCAAAAATTTCCTTTCCTCTCTGAAAAATGATCTAAATTTGATTAAGGTGCTCAGTGGAAGACATACTGAATGCTCTCAGAGGTCCAGAACATTTGAGAGCCACTTAAAGTAGAGAATAAGTTATTAGGCATAGCCAGCTCCCTCAGTGAGATTTTATAGACTGTTCCTCTTACTAAGGCTTCACCTCTGTTTTATGACACTTGAAGTTTAGAGGAGTATTTCTAAGGGAACTTATGCAGAAGGCAAGGGAGCCTTGTGTAGAAAGGTACCTCGTAAGGGAATGGAAATGAAAGAATTCCGATTTAGAGTGTCTTAGAAAGACTATTTAACTTGAATCCAAATATCTATAACCAGCACGTCCATTCCAGCTCAATGAATCAGAGAGGCTTTCAGAAGCCTCAGTATGCTCTATAGAAAGAGTGCTGTGCCTGGTGATTTGGTGGCTTTAATGGATGCCATTCATGATGGTTTTTGTAATCAATAATTGTTTGCTTTAAGGAGAGACAAACAGTATTCAGTGTTACGAATTTTGTCCCAAGGAAAAAGGAAGAGAAGACCTATTAGTTGCAAGTTGCATCTTGCATTGGCTAATGTAAAGAAAATCTGATCCTCTTGTGAGCATTTGTATGTGCTTTGACGTTGCAGACGTAAGAAATGCAGTCACCGTGTATTTGGGATTGCCAGCAAGAGAGTGCTTACTGCTTACTTGCAGTGCGTCAACTTGTGACATGCCCTAATCTAAGCTAATTTCATTCAGGAACAGGACATGCAGCTGCCTTCTACTTTGAGCAGCTTTAGTTGGTACCACAGCTCTCAGTACTTCATATTTGATGTGTGGCAAACAAGTAGTCTGTTTTTCTGGCTTTGACTCTACCTATAGTGGTGCTTTTGTTAGCTTTCAGACACAGCAAAGTGTGAGGCTAATGGTATTTGCTGACTGAGGGTTTGTGACTTGGGGGATGCATGGCAGTAGAAAGGTCTGGGATGATTAATATTAATGCAGTTAGAATGTAAGAGGGATGAGATGAGGAAGAAGCTTTGTATCTCTTCACTAAAGACAGATTAATGAAAATAAAAGGCAAGAAAAAACTGCTGAGTTTTAAGGGTGCAGTTCTGTGGTTCAGTGCAGTACTTGAGTGAGAACTGTGCAGCTAAGTGACTCATGCTATACCTTGTTTGAGATCTTTCTTTTACTTAGTGCTCTTTCAGGAGAGGAGGATCTTTAAATGCCCTTTTTTTTTTGTATGGATCTTAAACCAGTTTTTTGGCTGTAGCTATTAAAGCAGGTTTTTTAATGGTTCCCTCAAAGTTGACTGGTAAACAAAGACTTTATGCATTTGATCTCAACTGTGGCCCCAGTAAGAGGAGTGATATCGGTGACGTAAAATGAGTGGTTCATCAAAGTTGTTCCTTAGTCCTGTCCTGACAGAGACACCGATACACAGATGACCCCTGTGCTAAGTAGGTAACTTTAAATAGAGGACTTTCAAGAGTAGTCCTACTTTCTACTAGGACTAGCAAGAGCAGTCTTTAATTTTTTTAGAAATGGTGCACTTTAGTGCATAATTAGTACTTCTCAATCAGCTGCTTAAAATAGAGTAGTTTTACCATGAGAGATGATATTTTAAAGCCCGCCAAAGATCTGTGGGCCACATTATCTTGTGTTTCCACATCATCACATTATGCTAACCATATAAATTGGATACCTTCCAAGGGGTTTGAGTATCTTTGTAGTACTCTGCAGTTCTTTCTAGCAGTCACGACAATTGGAAATTAAAACAACAATGTATGAAAGAAGTTTGATCTTGTAGGCAGATGGTTGTCAGTAACTTTTCTGTCT
>NW_010174180.1:58499-77448 GCF_000695765.1 Mesitornis unicolor | reverse complement strand
GCTCTTGTCTTCCCCCCCCCCCCTCTTATTTTCCAGGCAGAACAGTTTATTGTTAAGCTGTACAATCAAATTTTGCTGGGGAAACAATCACCAGTTTCTCTGTCAAAGCAACAAGGAATTTGATAGCAAACTTTGCCAGATTGTTCTGGCGAACAGCTAAGTGTCGGAGCAATGCTTCAATCTCTTGGTGTAGCAGATACTGGCATTATTATGAAGATAGATTAGCAATATTTTGGTATTCCCCAGGAGATACTAGGTGATAATGCAATAACTCTACTTTAAACAAATTTTTATATAGTGCAGAAACAGGTAAAACCTTGGTATGGTTTAAAGAGTCAAATTCTTTACTTGTTGCAGGTCTTTGTGGTTTAGCATATCACAGAATTTTATGAGCTATCTGTTGGTAGCAAAGTCTGTAGGTGTAGTTATCCATTGACATGAAGATACCTTAACCATCCCTCATCAGAAAACAGAGTAATTTGTGATTTGTTTTCCCTGGAGATCTGCAGGTCAGTGTTAAAAGGTCAAATCTGTCCCAGCCTGTGTAATTTTCTACAGTGGTCTTGGGGTTCCAGAGTATAAAGATTTCCATTCAAGACACATTTCAAATGCAAAGGTATTTGTTGTTAAGCTTACAAGCCACCTGCAACCAGCAATATATAGATGCCATTGCATGCATTCCAATGTGTACATATGTGATACCACTTACAAGGGTTGCATTGGTGTAATTTTTTAAAAAGGTAACTAAGTTTGTTTTTAGCAGTGAAAGTGAGAAAGAATTTGTCCTGGAAATGTATTCACTCTTTCATTGCCTTCTAGTCTTTTGATCAGTGATTATTAAATCTCACATGAACTTTTTTTGGAAAAAAAACCCAACCAGTTGCAAACATGAAGGTCCTTGTTTCTGATTCTGTGTGGAAAATGGAGATGTTCTGAGGAGCAACTGGGTAGGTCAGTGTTACATGAACGGTGAGGTAAATAACTTGTCCAGAGAAGTCTAGATGTGAGAATGATTGGTTGCAAATCTGTCACATTCCATGGCTGCGGAGAGATTGACAAATTCTCCAGTTGTCTTTGTGGCAGAACCTGTGGTTCATAAAATAGTCTCCAAGACAGTCTGTTCTGAGACTGGTGACCCTCAAATGAGTAATCCATCAAGTAGATCTGCTGCTTCTACAGAGATCTGTATCCTGGCAGGAGAAAAGGTCCAGTATTGGTGGATCCTGGCTCAACTGATGCGTTACTTCTCTTATGGGACTGTTAAAGGCCCAGGTAATCTCACTACTTCTGGAACAGCCTCACTGTTCTGTTTATCAGACCTTGTGCAGCAAGATATCTGTGGTTATAGTGTTACTTTTTCTGACAGAGTGACAATCACACTTGTGATTTCAAACATTGTCTGAGAACCTCTCTTCAGTCCAGAGTGCCTGCCTCTTGCTCATCAGGCTAAAGCAAAATTATACGGTCTGATTATGTGAAATACTGTATTTGTGTAGAGCAGGATCTATTTGTTTAATGCCTAGATTGTTTTGTTTATTTTGATTGTAGGAAGAGTAATTTTTGGCACATGCTACTAAAGTGGATTACAGATTGAGGCATAACAACAAATGACATCAACAAATGCTCCACTGTGTATTGGAAGTTGTTCAGCTAAGTCTCAGACTGTCCTCATTATTTCAGTGAGGTCCCTGCGGTGAGGGGTTGGAGGGAGGCTACGTGGTCTTCGTGTGTGTACTAACACAGCAATGTGCTGATGGAAGCACTGAGAACAGATGCAGTGCGAGTTAGCTCTCTGATCTTTCAGCTGAATTTCTAGCTTCGACCAAGCTGCTAAGTGAGAGTCACATGCATGGATACTTGAGCAAAAAGCTGTTACTTAATATAACTATTGTATTTAGAAATGTTCTGTACTTGCGAATCGGCAACTTGCCCTCTGCTCGTGGAGCTCAGTCTTGTTTGCACTGTGGCCCATGTGGCAGCGTGGGTTTGCCTTGGCCCTTACGTGCTTGAGCCTGGGAGTGTCAGGGCAGGGAGAGTGCTTGTGTGACCCCTAATGGATGTTGCTGAAGATAATTTCTTGAGCTTATATTGAATGTGTACATTCATTATGAGTAGAGCCCATAAAATAACCTGAACTGTACTACTTTAGCATAACTTTGAAGTAATTATACTGTGGTGTGAATGTTTTTGGCAGAGATGAAGCAGATACAAACATTTATTTCAGTAGACTTACCGAAAGTGTGGGATCGTTGTTGTTATGCTTTCATGTGATTCTTTTTTTCTTTTAAATGTAATAATAGAATATGAATTCAATATAAGTGTACCTGAAGAAGCCTCTTGCCATTTGAATTCTTTACTCAAGTCAAAGAATTATGTTGCTTGCTTTAAGTTATGTTATTTAAGAAGCTTAAGCTCACTTTGACAAGCAAATATGGTCTGGTGTGTGGAGGTTTAGTAGATGCAGTAGACCATTCAGCTTAAAAGTTCATGTGGCAAACACAGATTTCTATTGGTAGGGAGCTAAAAAATCCAAGTGAACCTTAAACTGTAGTTGTCTTTATTGGTGTCCACTTTTAGAATCCCCTTTTTCCCACCTTCTCAGTGTTAGCAGGCATTTTCAAAAGAAAATAGTGTGCTGTATCGAGTCCTTTTTTTGATGAAGTCTGCATTACCCAATTCATTCCAGTTTGGATATGCAGTGTTACAGAAGGACACAATTCAAGTAGAGTGGGTTTAACTTGTTTTGCCGATTTAAAATGAGGTTTTTCTTTCACATGCAAAACCTAATCTGTTTACTACTTGCTTACTCTATCTTACTGCTAGAGCATGGACTTTACAAAACATGTTTAATTATTTCTCCTGAAAAGGATTCATTTTCCTAGTCATGTAGGCATATCTTTTGTTGCTGTTGACTGCTATTTCATACTTGTGTTAATTCCTTGCTGCAGGAAAACCAAACTATCAGGGGACACTCTGTATGCTTTGCTTTCAGCTTTCAAGTAAGGTAGTTTGCAGGCTAATGCAGTGATGATCTAACTTTAAAATGCCAGCTTCACCTAATAAGAAGTTCAATTTCTTCATTGTAAGCTTATTGCTAT
The DNA here is from genome assembly GCF_000695765.1 of Mesitornis unicolor. Classification (NCBI taxonomy): domain Eukaryota; kingdom Metazoa; phylum Chordata; class Aves; order Mesitornithiformes; family Mesitornithidae; genus Mesitornis; species Mesitornis unicolor. Next base: position 74,350 of record NW_010174180.1, on the reverse strand, counting down.
TACGGATATTTTTGTTCTCTGGGAGAAAGTTTATTGGCAGTTTCTGCCTGACCCATTTAATTGTTGGAAGAAATCTGATGCCTGGCTCTTGCCATTTTGGCAGCCTCACAAAAGGGCTGAATTATTCTGCAAGTCTTGACTTGCCAGATATATCTCTCTGCACAGATAAATCAACAAGCTACTGCAGTATTTTGGATCTAGTACTGCTGGGCAGGTACAGTATTCTTGGGTAAAGAACTCCTAGTCCTTTTCAGAAGGAAACTTGCCAGACTGTTAGCAGACTTGCTTTCTTGGACTCCATCCTAACCCTTTTCAAAATATTTTAGGCTGCTGTGTCTGAAGGGGCAAGTGACTTGTTTTTTGTGTGTGTGGATATGTATGTATATATATGAAGTGACCGGGTAGCAGTTAGCTGCTTGATGTTTTTGACAAGATGCAATGTATCTTAGATGCTACAAGATGTCCTTTTTTTTCCTAAAAGGCTATAAAAGACGCTCGCGCTGCAGAAGTTCAAGTTTTGGTTTACTTTTTCTTTTCCTGAGAAAGTGTTTAAATCATTGCATTCGTTGGGTCCCATATTTTTTCCTGGCAGTATGACAGAACAACTGACTGTGATCACTTAAAAAATGCCTGGATCTCGCTATCACCATGTCAGTGACAGTGCAGCACACAGGGGCTGTTGATTCCAGCTGACCCTCAGCTGCTGTCAATTCAAGGTGCTGTCCTAGCATTGATGTACTGCTCATTCTTTGCAGGGTCACTGTTGCTGCTAGTTGATAAGCTCTTTAGCCTACTAGAAGGTCATACTTGAATTTTATTGGTTAGAGGAGCCTGTGAGAGTGGTTTGGTGTCTCAAATAAGAGTATTTGAAGTGAATTTGTGCCTCTCCTGCCAAGTTGTACTGGTTGTCTGGGATAGAGTTAATTTGTTTCATAGTAGTGAGCATGGGACTATGTTTTGGATTTGTGCTAAAAACTGTGTTGATAATACAGGGATGTTTTAGTTACGGCAGAGCAGTGCTTGCACAGTCAAGGCTTTTTCTGCTTCTCACACCACCTCACCAGCACATAGCCTGAGGTTGCACAGGAAGCTGAGAAAGAACACAGCTGACCCAAACTGACCAAAGGTATATCCTATACCATGCGATGTCATGCTCAGCGTATAAAGTGGGGGAAGAAGGAAGGAAGGGGAGGACATTTGGAGTGATGGAGCTTGTCTTTCCAAGTAACTGTTCCACGTGATGGAGCCCTGCATTCTTGAAGATAGCTGAACTCCTTCCTGCCTCTGAGAAGTAGTGAATTCATTCCTTGTTTTGCATACATGTGTGGCTTTTGCTTTACCTATTGAGCTGGTTGTTATCTCAACCCATGAGTTTTTCACTTCTGTTCTCCTGATTCTCTCCCCCATCATGTTGGGGAGAGTGAGCAAGTGGCTGTGCAGTGCTTAGTTGCCAGGTGTGGGGTTAAACCTTGACACAAGTACAATCTCTCACCCAGGGGCTTCTGATCCTGTTTTTCCAATATTTTCTTGCGTTACTGCTGCTTAGACTTCCCCCTTAAAATGATTAATTGTATAAACCATATCCATACTCTTCAGGAGAAGAAAAGGTAGGGTTTTTTTCCCCTTCAGTTGACAGAAACATAATTTTAATGGTCTGCTCTCTAAAAGTATTTGGATATCTGGCCAAGTGTTTGTCAGGAATGCAGAGAAACTGTTCTTTCCGGATCTATAAATGTTAACTACTTAGTAGATACACTGTCCTGGAAAGTGGTTATACAGTAAAAGAGAGGATTTAGGCCTATTATGCTGAGTTGTTTCACTTTTCTTCATCCATTTTTACAGGCATTTCAATTTGTAGTAGCATGGTTTGAAATAAAGATGACACAGTGTAGTAGATACTGAATGTCTAAAAGTGCTTAGTCTGGTGTTGCTGCCTTAAGCTTGTTAACTTTAATAACAAGTGCTCCATCTCTGATTGAACTAGAAAACAGAGGAAGTTTCTAGACTTCATTGGAAAGAAAAAATACAGATGTACTTGAAGAACCTTGTTCGCTGTGCACATCTGTCTTCCTAGATAACAATTTCCTCTTTTGTAGCATTCAGGCTTACTTTCTCTGCCCCTTCTCCTCCAGCTCTACCAGCTTCTCTTACTGGCCATTTTGGCAGATGGTGGTGGTGGGCATGTCTCCCATGTCCTTCAAGGACAAAGCTTTCCAGCAGTTTGTCTCATTATGTTTATTTCAAGTTTGTGTTCTTTTTTTCTCCTATCCTTGTGTTTTAGGACAGATGCCAAGAAGATTGGGACAGTGGGAAGCTTAAGCATTTCCATGCTTTAGTCATGTCCATCTCTCCTCTCTCACTCATGTTTGAATCTTTTGACCATTCTCAGTGAAATACATGGTGCATGAAATGATGATAACTGAAGACAAGTGTTTTTTCATAGAGAGTTCAGTGAAAACTAATGTTTGGGTGAGTGGACAGGAGTCCAAATGAGCACTAGGCATGCTAAGGCCCAGGGTGCTCAGCAGGTGATGATTTAATTTGCTCACAAACCAGTTGTGCAGTCTCATGCATGTGCTTAAGGCACAGCGTGTGCTGTCACATCCACAGCACTCTAGGCTGAGTCTTGCAGAGATGAGCTCACGGGGTGAGAGGGGAAGCCTTGGGATATAGTAAGAGATTGGAGTGAGTTATGGGAAGGAGCTCAGTTTTGCAGCTCCATAGGGACTTTAGAATAGTATGACAGTATGTTTGGGAACATAAGAAACCACACACTTCTTCTTTTGGAAAAAAAGTTCTTTAAACGTTCTTTAATAAAAATAGAAAAAAAATAAAAGAAAACAGTGAGTGATGTAGGTGTGTCCTATATTAGCCAGTGCTAATCAGTATAACCAATGAAGCAAGATCTAATCTCTAATACAGTTTTTTATGTGATGTGGAGAATGTAATTTTTCTTAGTACCTGCACCCAGGCAATATGGTTCAAAAACTGCACTACCACAAATTTTCTCTATCCTGTCATGAAAATGCCAGAGAAACTTGGGTTTTACTGTTGAAATATCATGAAACACTTCAGGATATGTAATAACAAATCAGAATTGCTGACTTTGTGAAGCCTGTTCATCCTTCATAAAGTCTCAGCTGTCAGGTGATGACTACATCACTTTTCAAATTACAGCAGCATAAACTGAAATCAGAGACTGAACAATTATTAAATGAGCACAGTCTCTCCTATGTAAAGTATGGTTTATGTTAGGTCTTCTTTTTCTCTTGCAGGTGGAAGGAAAATTTAAATACTTCATTTGATTTATGTAAGAATAAATGGCTTGGAGTATGTCCGTACTGCTTGTTGGGCTTGAGCTATGTGCAAATGCAAGCCGGACAAACCTGTCCAGGTAGCATTCATTGTTGTGTGTTGTATACCTTAGTATTTACATCCGTCCCTTTGTTTGTGTTAAGTGTTGAGTGCTAAAAAGCTGAGAAGGTAGACTTTGAAACCTTAGAGTAAAGCTCCTTAGAAAAAGGCTTGAAGTACTAGTTCCTGGGACTTGTTTCTTCTTTCCTCCCCCCCCCCACCATTCAGATTTAGCTGACCATATGATGCTTTTTTGTCTCAGCTCATTTCTTCTGTGAAATTGTTCTGGCAGACCAGCTGATAGATGAATTAAATAAGTCAGTGATTACAGTCTGTAGGCTTATGTGATGCTACTCTGATAAATAATTGAATGCTGCCCAGGTTTTTAATTAAATTATGGAAAGGTGCTAATTCTGAGAGGTAGGAGTAAGGTGTGTTCTTGTCAGATTTGGCAATTGCAATACTCTTGCCTGCCTGTCAAGCAATCCTGAAAATGCTTGCCTCTCTAGAATAAGGGAATTGTCACAACAGTAAAAACTGTGAGATACTTTGCAGATACAAGACAAACAGCAGTGAATCAAGAACTTGGTTTAAAAAAATTTTAAAAAAAAAAAGCAGGCTGTGTTGGAACTCTGGGTGTTGTCCCTCAGTCTTCTGGTGATAAAGTACTTGAGTGGAGCAACCTATGTAGCTGTAAAAGTAGCTGTTGCCATCTGGAAGCTTGCTTTATTAGTTCATGAGGGGTCTGATACAGGTAGGTTACTTCAGCCATTGGATTGCAAGGGGTAGATATCTAATTCTTAGAGCTGATCGCTAATTGGCTGTGAGTATAACTTGGTATAATGAATATAACAATTATACTCATTCAAGAAATGTCTTGAAGATCTTAATATTCTTCAGTTACACTATAGCCATTGCTAGAGTGTATGTCAACTGTGTTTAACCTCTCAGATGTTGGTACCTTGTTGCCTGTGTTGGGGTTATTATTAATTGGCCCTGCAAGGTCTGTGAATTATTGGTCAGATGGTGATGCCACAGCAGTGATGAGATCTGACATTTGCAAGCTTGGGCATGGTAAAACCTTTTCTTCGTGTTTCGTTTGTTTATTGCATTTGTGTATCTGTTGTAAGAATATATTCTTTGTACTGTGTGAACCATACAAAGTGATAATTTACTTTCCTGATCTGTGTAAACAGAAGTTGTTGTATCAGTCCTGTTCTATCACCAGTAAATAGGGGACACCGCATGTATGGTGGCAGTTTTGACTGCATCTGTTGGCATGAACAGAGGAAATATGTGTTCTGTTTTCTGGATTCTGCCTTGCTGTTGGACATGCAGTGCAGACTTTGTCCTAATTCCCTTGGTAGTTTGGGGACTTCGGTGGTTTTGAGGATTTTTTCCTTCTTTCCCATTCTGCTTCTTTACCTTCTGAAGAAGTAAATTGATCTAATTGTTATGTTATATGACATGCTTGATTAACTGTACAGACTGCTTTTGCTGACAGCTTAACTAGAAATTTAACTGTTTATACAGTCGTGGATTAGAGTGTAATTATGCTTTCTAAATTGATTTCCTTTTGATACTTCAGTTACATTTTCTTATAACTGAGTATTCACATCCTTGCAAGTGGGGAGAGGAGGGAGTATTGCAAGTGCTATATGCAAGGATATTTAATGAAACAAACCCCATCAAACTGCACAGCCGGCTGTGTAGCATGCTTCTCAAAATGTTGAACAAGGTATGAAACTTAACTGCAAAAAAACCTGTGAGCATCTCTGATAAAGCAGATAAAAGCATCTTGGCAGCTCTAGTTAAGAGTATCGTTTGTCATTTCATATTGTCTTGCGTTCTTTGTTATTCCAGTGCAAAATGTAATTAAAGATAAAGGCTGCAAAATGAAGTACTAAAATGTCAGGAAATGGTAATGCATCAACCAAACTGAATAATTCTGCCTGCTGCACTTTGCAGTTTTAGTGCATTGCAGCAAAATCTTAAGGACTACTAAGTTTAGGTAGAGACTTTAATTGATAATTTGGGATGGCGGAAGAATGTAAACATCACCCAAACAACTGGAGCAGTAAAACCATAAACTTCAGAATAGTATTTTAAATAGATTATTGCATAGAAATTTATAACAGAAAATTTCAAGGAAAATTGAACTGTCCATGTCTACTGTTAAAGCCTGCATTTACCTGACTTCATAGTTAATTAGGGTAAGCATAATTAATAACATATTTTAAACTTATAAAGGTGGTTTTGTGTGTCAGTGCCCTCCCAAGTTTTCCCCCAGTAAAATGCTTCCTTTGATTCTAAATTAGTGGATTAACTTGACCTTTATGTAGTTCTCTTCTGGCAGTTTCTTTGGCTTGACCGATCTTTCATACTCCATGTAGGCAGTGTTCTTACTCAGCTTATATAAAAGAAAATCCCTAAAGAGTGAATCTGTGTTAAATAAAGTAGAGTTTTAACAATTCAGAGGGTCAGATTGACTGGCATGTGATAGCTATTTTATGCATTCTGAGCTGCAAAGCAACTGGAGAATGCAGAGCCGGTTTTAGACAAACTTACAGCTGCTTTGCCTCACTGACTCGGGGCAACAGAACCCACAGTTTATTTTCATTCTTGATGTTTTGTGAATGGCTGAATTTTCTCATTTCCTTTCTTTCATGCTTCAAATATGTATCTATTTCCTCTTTCCGTGTATCCATCTTCTTGGCTAATTCAGGTGCAGCAGGTTTGAGGATGTTTAGAACCAAGATTAATTTTTAGGGGAAGGATCCTAAAAGCGTGTTTCCCTCCATTGTGCCTGCAGCTTCTCATTTTTCAGTCGGATTGAAGCCACAACTGTCTGAACAAAGATGGCCACTACTTGCCTTCTGTTTTTTGCTACTGGGAATGAAGCCAATTGCCCCCAGGGGAGAAAGTGGCTTCCTATCTGTAGGGATATAGATGATGGCTTTGAGAAAGAATGAAAGCGAGGTAACAGTTATTCTTTGCTGAGAGGCAGCCTATGGCATCCGTCCTTCTGAGAGCTGAAGTAAATGGCAGCTGTTTTGGAAAAAGGGCAATTGTTTGGAGAGGTTCTCTGGAGAACATTATTTATTCTCTGAAGAACCATGGGAGAAAATTGCTGCTAAATCTGAATTTCTTCTCATAGCCTCTCCATTGCACTATATAAACTGACGATATTAATTTTAAATATAGATGCATGGAGGTGATTTGGGGAAAAATTCTGGTAGCACATATTTAAAGAACTTGGTATGTCCTTTGAACTAGTGAACTTTTGAGATTTCCTTAAAAAATAAACCAATCTGTATAGAATGAGTAAGTGCTGTAATTCTGTAGGGGGTAACTACAGTTATGCGTGACTAGGATCTTTAAATCTTAGGTTTAAGTACTGAAGTTCTTCCCAACTATTTGAAGCTGAGGTAGTGTCTATTTGATGGTGATCTATTTGTGCTTTTCTTGGGTTAGTCATCCGTTGTATAACTCTTCTGGAAGCAGCATTTAGGCAGCTTTTTTCGTGTCTTCTCTCTGCTTAATGTGTAAATTTGTGACTTCTCTAGTACAGGTGACTCACTTAGTACAAGGTGACATCGCAACTCAGGTATGTTACTGAGGAGATTTAGTGATTACTTTAATGATTTGCTTCTCAGTGGGTTCCCTAAAAGCAGAGTGAGTGACCCAAGTTAGAGAGTAAAGTGGAGCAAGCAGATGAGTCTCTGAGTGTGCACTGCAGTGCAGAGCAGATGCACTTGAGCTGGGTTTAAGATGTTGTAGCCACAGTAACACACAGACTTTCAAAGTAAATGCTTTGGCAGTTGGCCTGCACTCGTAAAACTGCTCTGTACAGATCTCCTAGCTCACTTCTAACATTTCTCCCTGTCATTAGTTGGCTAACATCCAAGCTGCACACTAAATCAGTAAGGGTAGTGTAGGTGTGGTCTGCGTGTGCAGTTTATGTTTATCAGACATTACAGGCACTTGCAGTCTTAACTTACTGCTTCGTGGTGTTAATATTTGGTCATTGAAAAGCCTCTGGAAACTGGCATTAATGACTTAAAACCTCTCAAAGGTAGAGCTGGATCTACATGTACTGGAAAGCCAGAGAAATAAACTCTGTTTGTTATCTTTTCCAAAACTAAATTCTGCTGACTACTTATAATACAGTTCTGTTTCACTGCTGAGAGTTAAACGTGTCTCTGTCCTCACTTCTGTAAAAGTGTAAGTATTGGGAACACCAGGTCATTTCATTTACCCAGAAAAAACCCACAGTTTTTGGCCAACCCAATATATTGTATTCACATCTGGCCAGGCTGCTGCTTTTGAGTATAAGTTTTTTTCATAAAAACTACTCAGATATGTTAATGCAGTTGCTAACGTTTGCATATAAAAACACCCAAATTCTACAAGCTGTCGTGGTTATAGGATGATGTTGATCTCTGATACTTATACTGAACTGCTGTTGAAGCGTATGTTGTGACACCTCTTCCCTAGTGGGTGATATGCTGCTTACAAACGTACTTCAAAGAAACACTATTGTAATGGCAAGTTGTGCAGACCTGCTGGAAGAAACACGGTGATAGAAACTTGCGTTGGTCATTGCACTCTTCCCTGAAGCATCTTACACAGATGTTTGTTCATTGCCTTGGTTTCTCTTGAGTAGAGAGGTGGTCAAATGACCGTAAGTTAGGTCAGCTGCGTGCTTACCAGCCTTTCCGATGACTGCCTTCTATTTTTAAGTGTGACAGAACTCTCTACCCCTAAGTACCCCAGAAAACTGGGATCAGCCCAAAAGAAGAAGCAAGAAACAATAATGAAAAAAAAAAAAGCTCAAAGGAGCTGAAGGCATATTTCAGGTATCAAGTTGAACTAGTACAGAGAAATACCTGTCTTCTTGACATACTCCGTAGCCCTTTTTCCATCCAGCTTTAATACACAAAAAAATGGAAGCATCTTTTCTTTGAGACATGCATTTAAGTTCAATTTTAGTAACTTTGGTTTTGTGTGTCAGATAATAACAAGCTTCATCATGCCATTAAAACGTTTTGGTATGTAACTGTAGAAGCAGCCTGTGCTTTTGTTTTCTTGCAGTTCTGTCACAAAATGCTGCTTTCCAGTGAGCCTGGTCTTGCTGGTGGGTGCTGGTCCCTTCTACTGTGCTCTGCTGTGTGGGACTCTGCTGTACAGTCCTCTCCCTTCACACAGGATAATGCATTCTGTGGTCCGTGGATAGTGCTGGTTCCTGGCACGGTGTTTCTGCTCTGACTTGCCGATTGTAAAGGGGGAGTGTGATTCATCTTGAGTGCTGGAGTTCTGAGGCAGTTTGGTGGTGGCTCTGTCCCAGCTGTGGCAAGGAAGACTGAGGCTTGGAACCAAACTGTGAACACCACAGGGCTACTAGAACTGCGGCATTGCACAGCAGGGGCTATGGCACAAGGCTGTTGACTATGTGGCGATACAATTACCTAGTAATGTGTATTTTTTTAATTGGATATTGCCTTCATTTAGGATTGCCCAGTGACCACACTTCATTGTATGAGCTGTTGAATTAGGAGTGCAGGAGAGTATTTCTGCTGAATTTGTTGGAATGTCTACTGACTTCTGCTTCCCTTCTCTGTGTTGGCTCTGAAGTTAAAACAGATTTTCTTTAACAAAAAGTAACACTAAAAAAACCCAAACCCAAACCTACAGTTTGAAGATGACTTGGTGACACAGATTTAAAAAAAAATAATTCCTAAATTCCATCAGATTACTTTGTTATTGGCCCTTCTCTCCTGTGTGCAGAAGGCTTTTCTTGTAAATCAATACCAGATTATCCATATATAAAATATTTTATCTATAAAAATAGAACAAGGCCAGCTTTTCAGCAGCATCGGGATCGATCATGTATTTCTTCTGTATAGGCTCTTGCTAAAGTGCTGGCTTTATGGCATGTGATAAGCTGTTGAATTATAGAGCATGTTGTTTTTAGCAAGAGCCAACAATTCCCTAATCTGTTAGGATATTTGGATTATATTTCTGAGGTTGCTTAGTAAGGATTTTAGGGCAGAATTTTATGATTTCAGGCTGTTTTTTTAACTGAGGTCTGTTTTTTAGAGCTCAGAAGGGGTGGTTGGTTTTTTTTCAGTCAGTGAGTTGAAACAAAGGCACCAAATGTGTGAAACTATTTGTTGTTACGATGATTAGCATTTAAATAAAACGCCTTTTTGTTTATATAAATGTGTTCTTTTCTTCCTTTAAGTTTTATCAACTGCACACTATTTAACAATGCGGAAAAATGGGTTGGCATTAAGTAAATTCTTTTCTGCTGGAAAAAGCAAAACTAGAATAAAGCTTAACAGCCATTGCCAGGTAGATGAGTACTGTGTGGTGACAGGAGTACTCTGTGGCGCCGGGGGAGCAAAGACTTTGCTGGTAGTGTTTTGGAGGATTTGAGGGTGAGTTTCTTTGCTTATGTAAAACAGAGTTCTTTGTTTGGCACTTCCAATGGCGCTGGGAGTGTTGTGTAGCTTCATTGATTGGTTCCATGCAGTGGAAATCTGACCTTTAGCAGATGTTTGAGAAATTGCCAGCATTCAGTGTGATCAGCAGACGAGACAGTTTTTTCCTTGTTATGTCGATGAGAACTTTCAATAGATTAGTAATGTGCGTGACAATGTTAAGCTTTTAAATTATTAGTAAACTTTCTGAAACAAGGCAGATTTTTCTGCAGTGTAGAGCTGCATAGTGTAATTTATTTTCTTATACGCACAGTTTTGCTAATTGGTTAGCTAATAATTATTTTTATTATTTAAGTGTGTTGATTTTTTTTTTGTGTGTGTGTGTGTAGTAAAGATGTTTAGGTTTTAAGTGAATTTTGATTTGTCTGTATTTTTCTTAAAAGGTCAGTGTTAGCATGCTGTTATAGCATCCGTTTGGGATAAATGCTTTCAAAGAAAAAAGAAAAAGAACAAGCTCAAATGGGCTGGGGAGGGGGAGGCAGCAGTGAAACATATCCCATCTGGAGCATTTGGCTTAGAACAGGATGTTGCATGACTCCATGTGAAGTCTGCTCTCACGAACAGTATCCTAAGTAATGTAGGAGATTCAGCTGCTTAGTGGTGGGAGTTTAGCATGAAACGAGGTCTGTTTTCTCAAACTCCAACGGTTAGAACTACAGGAAAGAGGTGGGACTTAATAAGAGATTTATGTGATGAATAACTCAACACCAGCAGTTGCCAGATTAAACTCTTTCCTGCAGGTGCTGGCTTTCCTTAGAACTCTGCAATTGCTTTTCAGTGTGTTGCATGTGGGAAGAAAAAAAATACTTAAAACGTTAGAGGTTTAATATGAAAAAACCCATAAGCTGCCTATTTCTAGTTTTAAATTTAAAAATCAAATAATTGCCAAAGAATTGATCTTGTCTTGGCATTAGATATCTTGCATACTTGGGTGCTTTTTCAGGGGGGTTGGTGAGGTTTGGTTTTGTTTATTTTTATTTTTATTTAACATCTTGGGTGTAGAGAATGTGTTAAGAAAGCAGCCTGAAGCAAGTAGTAGTCTTAACCAGTCCTGCCATTGTGGACTCTTGGACAAGATGTATCCTGTGACTGTATGTGTGTTGGTGTTTTTTGTAAAGGTTAGAAAGGAAAGGATGTGATGGTAAGAGAAGCCACACACATTAGAAAGCCTAGAAATCTTTGCCCTTTGCTCTCAGTGCTCAAGAACACTTAATTTTTCTAGTGCTATGGAACTGTCAGGTATACTTCTTTATTTTTATGATTCCCATGAATTTGTGCCAAAATTCTTTGGCAGCTTGTTTTGGTATCTAATAATCTATGTACCAAATCATATTAAGTTTTTTCTTTTTTTGGATGTATGCAGTATTCTGATCCCTTCTTATAAGCAAAACTAGAAAAGCTCTCCTCGCCTGTGTAGTGCATTTATTGTTACTTCTGAATCTTGTTTATTCAGCCTTCATCTACTGATCTAAACATGAAGCAGTGGGAGTCTGTAGCAGCTCTTACTGTGTGGGTTGGATGTCTGTTTGTGTCTGGTTAATCAGTGATCTCCTCATTCCCATCCTGAGAGGGGGACTTAGGAAAGCGTTTTAGCTGTAGTGTTCCCTCCTCTTTTTTTTTGTTTTTAATTTTTTTCCTTTTTATTTCCTCCCCATACATTTACTGGGGAATAAAGCATCTTGGATTTATTAGTTTTGTGAGAAGTGAAATGCAGGGGAGAAAAACATGGTGGTTTTTTTTTCCCTTTATGCAGTTAGTTTTCATACATATGCTATATAAAAATACTGGTATATGTATTTCTGCAATGTTGAGAATGATCTATTCAAAGTTTATTGCAATTGCATGATTGCAAGCCTTGGCTATGCTTAATACTCTTAATAGAATATGATTATCTGAGGTACTTCTGCTACAGCGAAATAAATGTATCAAAAGCTGTGAGAAAAACAACAGTGAACGTTACTTTCAAAACTATTTATTGCATATTCTTTTAATTTATTGCCGTATTAATATCTTTGACAGTAAAAGGCATCTCAGTCTTGTGTCTTTTTCTTGGATCCTAAGTGAAATTTCAGATGAGTAAGAATTGTTCCTTTTTCATTCACAGTGAGTTTACTGCAGCACAAGGTATATTATACGTAGAGTTTACAAGGGAGTTAGTGCACAAGGAAATGAGACTGATTGTTAGAAAACATCCAGATTTTAAGTTGTCCATGAAGTGAAGCAGAAGGCATTTGGTAAAGCAAGGCAGAAACCTTAGCTGTCATTCCCTGATATGTTTTGAAATTGATTTCACTTTAACATTACCAACAAATACTTCAGTTACCTTGCACCACTAGGAGTTCTGCAGCTGGTGACTCTTTCAGTCAAAAATGTTGTCTTACTGTGTGTTACCCTGCGTTTGTTTTCCTGAAGGGAGTGCTTGTTGCCCTTAACTTGAACAGTAATTTTATTGCTCACTGCCAAGGGGAATGGGAACAAGCATGATGTGAGTATGCTGTATCTTCTCTTGTCCTGATTTATCATAATACAATAGAATTGTCAAATGCAAGTTCACTCAGGGAAGACTCTGATTGTTTGAGTTACCTCTGGAGGTCATAGAGGCCCTATTTTGTAACTTAATTTTTTTCTGGAGAGCTTATCTGTATTCTGTATAACTGTAACAGTAGCTGCACAATCTATTGCAATTTGTGGGTTTTATTGTTTGTTTTCAAGATGTTTCATCATTCAGAAAACTTGAAGTAGATGAGATATGTTAGTATTTGTTATAAAAAATAACTTGCTTATGTTGATACGTTTATTTAAGGATTCTGATTAAAATATAAGTTTGAGTGATTATCAGAATTACAAGGTGCTCCTCAACAAACTTGCAAATGGAGAATGAGTGCTAAAAATTTGGGGGAAGTTGTTCTGCATTTTTAATGTATAGCAATGGTTGAATCAGGGGATACGTAAAACCATATCTGAATTTTAAATCAGCAAGATGATAGTGGGGAAATAAAGGAGAGAAAGGAGGAGATGAAGAGTATCAGTCCTCATTCATACTTCAGGCTTCACATTTTAATTGTTCAATTCTATTAAGGATTTAAGTACCTTTTGTAAGTATCAGAGTCAACGCAGTAGGTACATTTATCATCTGTATAATTTCTATAATTAAAAGCTGCCTTGGACATACAGCAAACTTTTTGTCCCAGGAACTCGCACAGATGGTGAGCAAATTATGTACAGTTTTGAATTAATGTTTTTATTCTCCTCGCTGCAGCATGCATTTTGAATTGCAGGGAGGATTTTCTTTTAATTCCAGGCACAGCCCTTATAGTTGCAGCCTATAAAATCATTATGCATGAACAAACTTTCATGTAGTTTATCACCACCATCTTTTAAAATGTTTTTTTCAAAAACATCCTTGCTGTTATTACGAGAAATGTCTGAGTTTTTCACTAGTAAGTTACTCAGAGATAGCTAATGCAGTAATTAAGGTTATTCATTTGGTTCATTAGGCAGCTTTTGATGTATGCTCATTGCCAGTGTTTTGTTCTTACGTGTTTATTTCTGGGCCTAAGCATTAGGGGTTTGGTTGTGTTATCTGTTTTATCTGTTGTTCTGTTGGTGTTATCAGTGGATCTATTGTTCTTGGAGATCTTTGTAAGAAATTACTAGGAGAGCGTAACATTAGGTTGCCTTTACTTTTTGTTTGAGTTATAGTACATTGGAGATTTCTAGGACAGGAAAAAAAAGGTATGCTTTTTTAAAAAAAAATCATACAGTTAACTTAAAAATCACAAACGTTTCTCTGTATTTTGGAGAATTATGGTACTGAAATAAATTAGTTAATATTTAGAATATAAAGGTTGAATGAGCTTTCTCGCATACTTGAGAAATTTTGTTGAAGGACAAAAAAATGTTAGATGAGAGAGCAAAAGTGCATCTTAAAAAACACTAGTAGACAAATATGTTGAGTTTTCATGTAAGTATCATGAATGACTTCTGTAACCCAAAGTCATTTCCACCCCTGTGTTCCCGAAGCTTTAACGCATCAGTAGTTGTGTTTATTTAAATAAGTCCTTCCTGTGCTGTAGCCTCAGCAGCAGCAACAACAAAGTGGCAGTTGTTCAGAGGAGCTGTCTTTGTATTTCTGTGATCCAGCGTGGTTTGTATTGTAACACCTCAGATGTATCTGAACCCCCTCTGAAGTTAGATCTCCATTACGTTTAGTATCATGTCAGCATACGACCTCAGTTTCCAAAGAATTTGTGGTCAAAACAGTGGGTTGCAGTGATTGTGTTCCTGTTGTAGCGTGTGGGTGTCACAGCACAGTGATTGCAACATGCTGCCTGTCAGGAACTGAGCACAAACTTCCAGTTCACTATCACTGTCTAAAGTTTGGTTTGTTTGGGGACAGTTTTGTGTGTGTGTGTGTGTGTGTGTGTGTGTGCATTTTTTCTCTTTTTTAAAAAACACAAACGAACAACTATTAGAAGACTTTGGAAATGCATTGACAAAAGGTAAGTATTTGTTTAAGTTTTGGACTAAATTGTCTGTGCAGATTACTAATGAGTCTTCCTGAGGTAAAACATCTCCTTAAGGTGGTTGCCTAAATTATTTATGGTGCTGCTATGTTTCTTTATAGTTTACATATTATTTATAGAGCTCTAATTTTTTAAATATTCATCTTCCTGCTTACCAAGTGCTGCTTAATTTTGGCAGGATGTTTCCTGATGAAGACATAGGTACCGTATGTACCACCACCTCTGGTCTTGATCTGCTCTGGCCTTTTAGTCGTACTTGGTGATATCTCAGTTCACAGCTGGAATGAACCTTGATCCCAGTTTGTGGACACTTATGCGCTGGTGTACTATGAACTGTAATGACCCAGTTCTTCTCAATAAAGTCTAGCCTTGCAATTTGATGTCAAACAAAAATAAAGGAAGGAAAATGCTTGAAAAGTTTTAATCCTTTGAAGCTTCAGCCTGTGAGTACTTTTCTTCTCCCTCTCTGTTGCTACAGTTAATCCATAGGGAAGAGGTAGCCTTCTGTAAATTTTATGAATCCTTTGTTAGCAGGTGTCTTCAAGCTTTAAGCTACATCAGAAAGATAATGAGAGTCTTTCTGAACGAGTGATAACTCTCCAGTGTGAAGGACTAGACAGAGATCAACATTGTGAAGGAAATAGCAATGCAGTTTTGAAAAGATGACTTGCAGAGGAGACTGGAACCTAGAGGCAAGAATGGTAACAAGAAGCAGTCTCTGACTAAAACAACTAGAAAGTAATTCAGCTTGTGAGATAGCACTGAATATGGTCATAATGCTGAAGGAAAAGACTTTTCACATTTCCAAAAATAAAATTGAACACAACAGCAAAAGTTAAATACCTCTGAACCTTAGCTAGGAAGAACTTAAAAACTGTTTGTCTCTATTATACTGCTTAGAGGTGATTTAGATGGAACTAGAAAAACAGATTGCAGACTGTGGTTAGAGATAGCACATTAAGTGGAGGAAAGAGGACAGCAAGTTACTATTAAGACAGTAAAATGTTCTTCTCTGTTAAGAGATAAAGCTTTAAAGTAATTGATATGGTACACTTAACTTCCCTACTCAAATATTCTAGTCTTCTTATGAAGGAAAAAACATCTGGAAAATAACTTTCAACATTTTAATGGCTAATCAATGAAGTAGATAAATGTTTCAGTAAATATTTTTTATTTTTCAGGATTCTTGTCTTTTGAAGATTTTATTATTATTATTATGTTCTCAACTACTTGATGAAATTTGTTTGGTTGGCTTGTTGCTTAAGGTTAATCTTGGTTACAAGAGCAAATATTGCATTGTTGTCAGAACATAGGAAATTACCATTTTGTGGTTGATAATAATTTATAAAAAATACAGTATGCTATCTCTTGGTTTCCTGATTCTTCTTTTAATATTTATCCATAGTTATCTTAATTTCTGTAAGCTGCCCAGAGAACGGCAATGAATTGTGCAAGGTTGTCTGATTGT
>NW_010174180.1:53050-58468 GCF_000695765.1 Mesitornis unicolor | reverse complement strand
TGCTGTTGGTATGACCTAGGCCTGGAGAAAATCTCTCTGGTACAAACAGTCTGCTGACCAGCTTCCTCTGGTGTTGTCTGTTGCTATGCTAAAGCTTTGCTCGTGTCTTTTTGGCATCCCTGACTTTATTTGACAAAAATGAAATTATTTGAGCCCACTCCTGGTTTGTATGGCCTGCTGTCCAGAGAATGATGTGGACACACAAAGCAGCTAAGAGGCACTTGGTCTTTTTTCCTAGTCTGTATTTCAAGGTCCAGATATCAAAAGTTTGACTCTAAACCTTGCTTTTCCTTTATGGTCTGTTTTTCATTTGACCTCAAAGATTTGCTGTTGAAAAGTACAGTTTGTCCAGGCTATACCACTATGGTTTTGGGAGGACATCACTTTTCATACCAACTTAAAAACTAGATTGAACCTCAGTCTGGATGGATACTGATGAATACTTGTAGGTCCAGGTCTAATCTAGAGGTTAGTCCTTTAATACTCGGAAAGACGACTGTTTTGGCTCCTCACCTGCTCAAGATAGCCAGTTGGATTGCCTTGGTAGAAATGGGGAAGGCCCTATGCCTTTATCACTTCTGTTGATTTCCTCTAGCAATGGTTCAGGTTTGAGCTGTTCAGCCTGAGTAAGACATCAGAAAAACCCCTGTAATTATTGCAGCTCTCTGCTTCGGTTCTGGGTCTCTCCTTAAGTTGGAGCTAAGTGTGTTCAGAGTGTCCCAGGAGGACTGAAGTTGTCCTGTTCCCCGTGAGTGGCTTTAGAGCCATACCTTGCTAGCTGAGGTGATTCGGTGAAGTTTCCTGCCTCAAGAGAGACAGACTTGTGTTTGTAGCTAAATCAGATTTTGGGGATGAGGAACAACAGCAAATCATTAATTGCAGCTGGGAAGTAACTTGTTAATTTCACCATGCACTTTAATTCAGCCTCCTGTAGTGCTTCATGTCCACTGACAACCTGCTAGACAACCAAGCCATTGCACTGTAAAAACTGACTGAAAGCCATTAAAATGTAACAATTAATAATTAGTCTTTTAAATGATTTTATCTGTATTCAGTTGTTTTTTAGTAAAGTCTTGAAATATGAGATACATACAGTTTTAAAACAACACAATCGAAGAAGTGAATCGAGACTTAGCAATAATGATTCTTTACTAAATTACTTGTTTAACGTGATATTAAAAATGTGCATATAAGCACATGAATTGCTTTTAACCAGCCATCTAAATAGCTAAATAGTTCAAATTTTTAATTATTTTGGTTCATCTTATCTAAACTCACAAACATCTGATTCAAACAAAACTCTTTTTAATTTGAATATCCAGGCTTTCTATAGTAAGTGAGCTATCTAACAATTGTTTTTAGAAATTTGGATACAGTAAGAAAAGTTTCCTGTCTTGTGTGACGGCAAAGAGAATTTGAAGGGCTTAAAGCCTTAAGGACGTTTTTGTGTAATGTATGTATTTTAATTAGTTGTTGCTGTGATTTAATAGCTTATGCTTTCTTAAAATTGAGAAGTCATTTCTATTTCTCATTTTGGATGAGTAATTCAGTGTATTTCTGGCATCTGAAACATTTTAAAAATGAGGCTACTTGACTTTGGTTTCTTTGTAAGTCCAGTACGGTCATGATTTAATTTCTAGTTTGCATGTTGCTTTGCTTTCCTGTTAGGAGCTGAATTTAGAAAAAGATTTGGAAAATAGTTATGTCAAATATTTTAAAAACCTAAGTGATTCAAATAGCTTTTAAAGCAAAATTTTGCACTCCTGTGGATTTTTCAGGGACAAGTTTTTCTGAGACTCTTCATTTAAAACTCTACAAGAAATGTGGTGGTTTTTTCTTGCCATTCAGTATAGTTCATATTTTCTCCTTTCGGCTTTCTCTTTAGAATATGCATTTTAAATTGAAGGTTGTAAGACACAGGTGTATTTTAAATGTTTTTCTTTACTTTTCAAAGGTCATACCAGGACATCCAATTAGGACGCTTTTTTATTCTGTCGTCTTCTCTGCAATTTTACTTTGTACTCTACGTGATGTGCTGGTTGCTTAGCAATTCAAGCTACAGACTGCAGCAGGCTGTTATAATAGTACTGGTATTTTTCTTCAGTTTTGCAACCATTTTTCTCTGTATTTTTTCTGCAAAAGCTAATTTATTGTCTGTGTTCAATCGTGCATTTCAGGGAATGCAGAATTAGGGTTTCAAAATTAGCTGTAAACTGTACATTTTAATAGTTTCTGTCTTTATTCCCCCATAATGCACCTTGAGACTAATGTTTGCTTGAAATAAATAATTGCTTTCATTTGAAGACCTCTCTGTGTTTGTAAGGTATTTTTTTTTTTACAGCTTGATGTAAGGATGCTACCTTGAAAGTTCATGTTTATTGAAGCATGTGTTTGCTACATCTGGTCCTGTTCCCTCCTGCATGTGACACGTATTTGACATCTCTTCCAGCAAGTGTGTATCTCTGTTATACACAGAAGCCCGTTGAGAGAGCAGGGTTGTCTTTCTTATTCTTTCATGTATGAATTACATTGAGCCATGCTGGCAGTTCAAGTACGGCCTCGGCTTGAGTGTGTCTCACAAGCAAGGATGCAGGCTCTTATAGATAGTTTTGTAAATTCTGGGCAGATGATCTTGAGGCTGCAGATTTTATTTTTTACCTCAATAATGAAGGTAGTGGTTTTGGAGTGCTTGTGGTTTCAGACGAGTTGTAGCTGGATGCTGTTATTCAAAGTCTTTCAGTGGTTTGCAAGAAGTAAGTGTTGGTCATTCCTGCGGGACAGACTCGGAACCACCACGCTGCAAAAATAGGAGATTTCCAGGCAGTTCTGAAGAAGCAGAGACTTAATAACCTGCAGATAATGAACCAGCCTCTTTCTTTGTACACGTCATGGGTTATAACTGAGGACTGCTTCTGGGATGATACACCCATTCTTCTTTTCCTTTGAATGAACTGAGAATTTAAGTCTTCAGAATAATGAGTAAGATGTTTCGTGGTAGTAGGGTGTGTCAGAGGGGATTGAAGCTTTGAGACGTTGTCCTTTTGACTTCCCACAGCTCTTCTGAAAGTAGCAATACTTCCTCTTTCCATTTAAGAGAAACTTAAATTTTCTGTCATTAGATTTTTGTTACTAATTTCAAGTTCCACAAATAATCAAAACGGATGTGCAGATTTGGCCAAACAATTTCATGGTTTTTCTTTAAGTGCCTAAATAGCATAAAATAACCAGCACTATTAATTTGCCCCATCTTCTAAGGACCTTTCAGTTAAGGAGCTTTCTGGTAAAACATGTATCTGATTCTACAGCTTTTTTTCTACTGCTCAAGAGTTAGATGCAGAGCTCTTGTGTTTTTGAGAGAAGCTGTTATGTTCCTTAAATGGTGGAAGAATTGTAACAGTCTGATTAGTAAATGTGTACCAGTTTTGTCAAGAACATTTTCAGGTCTTCTACAGATATACTGTGGCACCGTGGGTGTCCACTCACCCACGCTAAGAAGTCCACAGTACGTTGCTTATTTCTTTGTCGAAAGTAAATATTGCCTTGTCTACAAGTGCAAGTGAAATTTTGATACTTAGGAATGAATATGTCCGATTTGCAGGAAAAATGCTGACCGTTTCTAAGAATAAACGGAGGCAATAAGCCCCATCTTTTAATCTGAAAGGATTTGATAGTTTAAGACCGATCTGTTACCATTATTCCAGCTGTTTTAGGTGTTTTCAGGCTCTATGGACTGGTGCCATTTTTCAAATACTTTTTTTAGGACTATTTTGCTTGAAGAGTTTGTGAAATGCAAATGTATAGCATTTCAGTATATAGAGAAAAGAGTGTGATGATTCTTTTGTGAGTTCTTTTTAATGCAGAGCGACTATGAAATACTAATGTGAAGGATTGGGGAAATTTTGGTACCACAGAACAACACTGCAAGCCTTTTATTAAGCAAAAAACCCTCCTGCTGTCTTTGGTTGCTATTTCACCAGTTTTCCATGCGGAAATGTGTAGCACTTGTGTAACACGGTAATAATTTTACTGTGTTAAGCTGTTTTGCTTTATAGTAAATTGTGCTTTGATTGCATTTGATTAGTTAAAGATATATTTAGAAAGACTTGGCTGCTGGCTAATGCCATTTCCATCAAAGAAACAATCTGTAAAAACCTGAGATGGCAAGGATCTTGGGAACAGGATGGGAAGATTAAGCTTTATAAAAACACTTACTGGCTCCATTCCCTGTGTACTTACAACTAGCTTTAGTTTATACCAGTTAGATATTTGGCAATCGCATCCATCTCAATAATTAGGTGGAGAAGTTTCTCTGAGCCTAGTGTACTTTGTTTTAATTTTCGGCTGCATACAGTACTAAAGTAGCGCACTGGAGCTGAGCAAGCTGTCAGAGTTGTGTGGGGATCAGACCTCTGGACACCTCCCTCCACTTTCAGACCCACATTGCTGCTGCTGGTGGTTCAGACTGGGACACCCGGACTCGCTGCCTTTGCCCACCTCTCTGGGAAGCAGCAGCGAGACATTGACTGCTTGCCTGGCTGCTGGGATTTTCTTTTCTGAAGGTAGATTTTTCTCTCAAAACCAGGAAACTCCCAGCACCCACTTCACTGGGCCAAGAAGAAGCCATTCTGAAACATCCACTGAAATGTGTGTGTCCCAGAATTAAAGTTTGCAGACTGCAATTAACACTGGAGAATATGAGGATGGAAGAACTACTTTGGGCTTGCATTTAAATTTGTCCAGACATCCTGCAACGTAGTTTCTGATTCTTAGTTACTGTGCACAAGATGGAGGCATCAGATTCTGCCCCCACTGGTGATGGTATCATGGGTTTTAAAAACAAACCAAAACATGCTCCCCAACTTGTAAAATATTTTCTTTTGCTACTGAAACATGGGTTGTTTGTTTTTTTTTAAATATACTTGTGTATGTTCAAATAAATTTCTGCAAAATTGCATACAGAGTTTACATTCTTGTATTTTTCTGACTGTATATCACAAGGTTGGAAAATTGACTCTGACAACTAGGTTTTGATGTTTGACTACATGCTGAGAGTTTTAAGTTGTGTAACTTAAGGCTTTTGAGTTCCACAGGCAGTTTTTATCACCTGAGTTTTGAGTTCTCAACTCATAAATAATGCATAAAATATATATGCATTATGATTGCACATGGTGTAATATTTTGTCCTCTTCTTTAGTTTAAGAATGTTAAGAATAAAACCCAGTGGGATGTGCTTTGGGAGTCACCTTGAAGTCAGTAGCCAAAGTAGTAGTTGATGAAAGACTATTTGATGTAGTGCAGAAGTAGGAATGTTTTTTCTTTGACTTCTTAAAAACATCTTAAGAAAGATTACTTTTTTTTTCCCCAGAAATAAACATTTTGCTAACAATCCTTAACCATCTTTAGGTGGTAAAGGGGAAA
>NW_010174180.1:49215-53019 GCF_000695765.1 Mesitornis unicolor | reverse complement strand
ACTCTTTCCTTAGGAGAGAAAATAGGATTTGTCTTCTGCTAAATACAAATCGGGTGTATAGATCATCTTAGCACACTGGGTTAGAAACTTAGTAAATAAATGCTTTACAGCGTTCTGTTTCCTTGTTACTAGAGATTACTTTGCCTGGAAATGATGCAATTTTATAGTGATCCTTGTAGCTGGATTGCCTGGAGCTCTTGCCAGGGCAAACCTAACCTGAAGTCAACGCTTGGAACGTTAATGTCGCCGTCATCTTCAGCACTGACCAGCCCGTGGGCAACGTGTATGCTGCTGCGGCGTGGGGGTGTTAGAAACAGCATCCACCCACAGAAGTGGTTTCAGGAAAGTGGACTATGCTTTTTAGCATTAAGAGACAAATTTGTTGGAAGTCAGTGTTGCTTTCGTGACAGTTGAAGGGGTTTCAGAATTTGTTTGGTCAGGCCATGTGTATTTGGAGCAGAAGTGACTGGAAAACTCTGAATCACTGTACTGCATGTAGAGAGTTTCACCATGGTTGTTGTTTCTTGGCTTTGAAACAGCAATATTTTGTTGCAATTGTTTGGCTGACTCCATTGGAAATTAATTTGTTGTCTTGCTTTACTTGGAAAAGCATGCTAAAAGCTTGTGCTGTTTCCTGTTGGAAAATAGTAGTGAGTTACAAAATTAGCACATTAATGCCAATTATAAATATAATATCATCCCAGTGGGAATTTCTTCTTTTTACGCAAGTGAGTGCATATGTGGTGAGAAGACTTCAGCCACTCTGGGAACACAAACTTCTGTATAGCTGACAAGGCAAGAAAGCAGAATTTGGCTGAAAAATCTCAAAATCAACATTCATTCTTAGGGAGGCAACTGTAGAGTTTCTTGCTGTGTGGAGTTTTGTCAGTGAAGCAAGAAAGATGGAATATTTTCAGCCTTTGCACTCCTTAGCGGGGATAACTTTGGCTCGACATTTTATTTTGTTGGCGTAGGTTGCTGGATTGCTTCCTTTCCTCCTCCTCTCCCCTCTTTACTCCCTTTCATGAATCGTGCTGCTTGAGATACTGCTCTTCTCTGTGAAGTAGGCCAGTGGGCTGAGCAAGAGGAAGCCTGTGCTCTTCAGAGGCTTCGCTCCTGCCTTACAAAAAAATAATAATGGATTTTCCTGATTAAAGTATTTCCTAGCAAAAAAAGAGAATGGGTGAAGGATTGGGCTCTGCGTTTTATCTGTGTTTCTGCTTTTCAAAAATGAACTTTGAGAAGCCAGCAGATAGTTAATAGTCTTGGCATCGAAGCCTGAATGTGGTGGGAGCTGGCAGAAGTAATTCCCAAGTAAGGTTGTGTGTGTATCATACTGGAGGAGGAATATGGTGCCCTCGGCAATGGCAGCCTGGCTCTGCGCCATGCTCCATTCTCCACTTTTCTTGGAACTGCTCCTTTGAAGATCTAATTATACGGTGCCAGGAGACTGCAGATAGCTCAGCAATAACTCCCACTGTTGTTGCACCGGATTTCGGTTTATTTGGGGTGCAAAACTTGCACACAAACACTAGATTGTATCACAGTTATCCACAAGTTTTGGCTAGTGTCCAGAAGATACAGTATGTTTCAGTGTGACGGTTTCTAAACTGCTAGCTCCGGTTTGGATTTATCTGTGTTTTGAAAAACGTTATTCACTTGATTCCCCTTGCCTTCTATTTTTTTTTTTAAATTTCCTGCTGTGTGAGGTGCTTAACCTCTTACACCCTGTGATAGACTATGCAAGTAAAATGCCTTTCCAGGTATTGGGGTTGGACTGGATGATCTTTCGAGGTCCCTTCCAACTCCTCATATTCTGTATTAAAAGGAAATTATTTGATTACTGCAGAATAACTGAATGGAATTTGCAGGAGAGGCCGGGGAGGAAGGTGACTTTAGAGAATGATTTTTGACTGTACTATCACTGAAGGTTGCCTTTAAATTTTATTTGATTAATTACAGAAATAAATGACTCTAGAAGGGTTAAAAGTACCTGCAAATACAAGATACTGCTGCTAAGATGATTTGAGATACAACATCCTTTCCTGCCAGTGCTTTAAAGCATTAGTATGTTTGTTAGCTCTGTTTTGATTGAGAATTTACCATTCTGGAACTTTATTATGTATTTTAAGATTGATTTATAGAAAGGAAGTTATTAAAAAGTGCTTTTTAGTAAAGTGTTGATTTACAGTTCTTAGCTTTGAGGTTTTTGCGGCTGTTTTCTACTTGCTTTCTTAGAATAACAGGAGATAGCTGTAATAATGAAGAATTGAGGTGAGAGGATAATTTTATATACAACCTATCCTATAGGGCAGATTCTAATCCACCACAAAAACTAGCAGTAGTTTCCTGATACTTATAGTGGGCAAAGGGAAAAGATAAGAGTGATTGCATTGACGAACGAGGTGCTGCAGAGATGCGGGATCACTGTGCTCAGCCAGGGGAATTGAAATGTTGGAGGAGTGGCAGCAGGCAAATGGCAGAAATTCCGGGTGTTGAGGTGGTGAATGCAGAGGGAAAGCTCTGCCCCTGGGAAGTGAAGGAGGAACAGGATTAAATGCAGACAGCTGCCCTGTGCACATTCTGCCTTGACCCAGCGATTAAGACCAGGCAAGACAAAATATTAGTAACATGAGATGTGAGTGAAGAGGTGGAAAGAGCAGTTGGCAGCAAAGATGACATTGGTGACAACAAGCGTGCACTGTGACAGGGATGGTCAGGTGTCCGTATTTGGTAGAGGGGTGGATGTAAAGGAGGCGGGTGTGCAGTGAGCAATAGCTGTGGTTAGTCAGAATAGTGAGCACTTTGTGGTGGTTGTGAGGAAGAGGGAACAGTGAAATAAATGGATAGACCGAGCAGAGCTTGACAGGAGGAGAAGCTACTTTCTTCTTCCTTTTTATTTGGACAAATTTTAAGTGGAGGTGCAATAATGGGCTGTCATAGAAGAAAGTAACTGCAGTAAATTATTGCCTTAATTGAATGCTTTAAAGAGGGAAGGGGAAAGGAAAGGAGTGTGTAGGAACAGGATGGGAGTAATATGGGTTAAAGGAGTATCTATGGGGGAACTGGGATGTGATGAATTTTGATACAGGAGCAAGAAGAGGCTTGGTGCAAATTTAAGTTGTGTACATAGAAGGAAGAAGGACAAGATGAGAAGGAGCACTATGTAGAACACGTTTGGAAAGTGTGAGACGTGAAGTCTAGACGAGGAAGTATGTTGCAGGCCTAAAATTAACTGAAGTTAAAAAGACAAGAGTATTTCTGTGACAGTGATTTAAGTTCTCAGAAGCAGATAGAGGAAGAAACTCCAGTTTCTGAAGTTGTCTTGGGTGTGGCCGAGAGCTGAAATTCAGGAGAGTAGCATAGCATCTTCCCTTCTTCTACAGCTTGTGTGACAAGCAGTGACTTTTACTTTTTAAAAAATGCCAGCTGGTTTTTCTTACTAATTTTCTCATAATTTGGGAAAGAGAACAATTGGTTGTGTTGATTGATTTATTTTTTTCAAATTAAATATATGCTGTAATTTTGAAATGTAATGGTTTTAGAAGAGTTTGTGTTTGCTAACGCAGATAGCTTTTTGGTTTAGAGTTCCCCCTTCCCTTTACAGGCGGAGATGAAAGGTTTGGCATATTTAGCTTAATGAGTGCAGCTGAGGGGAGGGTATGTTTCTTCTCTAAGAAGGTGTCGGGAAGAACCGTGTAACCTCCAGGACAGGGATGGGACAAGATCGCATAGTTGCACACTGGCTCCAAATTAATGTAGCTGGAAACAAAAAGCGTGGAGTTTTTGTTTGTTTGGTGGTTG
>NW_010174180.1:45299-49184 GCF_000695765.1 Mesitornis unicolor | reverse complement strand
TGCGAGAGCCCCCCCCCCCCCCCCCAAGAAGAAAAAGGAGCAATATTCCAGAAGGACAGAAATGGCAAGAAAAAGCTGCTTCTGTTAGGTGCTGTATGTTTGGGCTTGCTTGTAGTAGCAGGATCTGCAGGCTCAGGGTGTCCTTTCTCCTTCTGTTCGAAATGGCTTTTTTTTTCTTGAAACAGTGTTTCTTTGGTTGGTTCATCTCATATGACAAGTATTTGAACTAAGAATGAAAATTATTCTTAAAACTTATTTACTGGCATGTAAATAGCTGTATGTATTACTTGAATTATAATAGTACACAGTATTATGCTTTTCATGATTTAAGATACCCGATGTTAACAGTAATGTTTTAGCATATACAACCCTCCTCTCTTCAGCACAAATGCACTGCCAAGAAAAGTGTCTTCTGTGGTTCAGGAACTGATTATATTATTTCAATACCATAACAGTAAAATTAGTAATGTCAAGCTCTTGAATTAAAAGCTTTCAAAAGTGCATGTAGATGCACAATTGCTGTATATACGTAATAATTATGTCCTTTCCTGTTCTTACATTTCCCCAGGTATATGTGGAATTTGATGACCTTGAATGGGAAAAGCGAGAGTGGGTTAAAGTTTATGAAGATTTTGCAACCTTCATGGTGGAGTACCAGCTGGTCTGGGCGAAAAGGAAGGACCCAAGCCAGACTCAGGGATCAAAGATCAAACAAATTCAATGGCCTGCATTGGTAAGATACTTGAGCAATTGCGTTTACTGACCTATTTTAATCTCTCTAATTCTGTCCTTCTTAGGAAACTGCCTAGGTTACTTAAGTGGTGGTGAAAAGTGTTGACCATGGATGGGGAGAAGGGATAAGAAAATACTAATAAAGCATGACTGTTGAAGTGGTGGGAGTGATACGAGTCACTCATTTTCATCTTTGAATCAACTTTAAGTGCTGCAGAAGTAGTCTTTGAGTGACATAGTAGAACTAATGGCACTTCACATAGTCAAAGCATCTTACATATATAAACTTATCAGCAACACATCTTTTATTGCTCTGTGGAGGACTTAAATTAAGGTGAAAATAAACCCTTAAGCTTGTGATACATACTTTGTGGGAGTTGAGTGTATCTAGAATTTAGGTCAGTGTTCAGAAAGATGAGAAAAGTGAGCAGAGATCAATAAAGTAAGTGATAATTGCTTACCTGGTTTATGAGATGATACTTGTGACTCTTGTTCTTTCTGGATTGATGCCCAAACATTAAAGCTGCTGAGAGAACTGCTGGGAGGTTGTGTCTGGTTTTGATGCGCCTTTAGATGGACCTGATGAATACTAAGGATCTGGTGAGAAAATCTAATGAGCAATAAATGCATATTCCTTTTTCTCTCCAAAGAAACAGGTACTGCTGTCAAAGTCTTCAGAAGAGCCAGATAGATACGAGATTTCAGGAACTTTCTATACTGGATGGTTTTGCTTTGTAGAGAGTTGGGGAAGATTTCTCCCAGACTGGCAGGTTAAAGGGAGCTCCAGCAAATTTGTCAGAATGGTGAAGAAGGGAAGTTTTAGATATATTTGATATTAAGCTCAGTATCTGTAACTTCAGTCTTAGGTTTTTAGAAATTTGTAGTTGTAATGAATTTAGATGATTTTTTTTCCCTCTTGGACTTCAGCTATATTTGTGTTTCATTTAAATGTTCCCTCTGTATTCTCATTTCTGAGCACTTGATGGACTTTCTGAAATGCTGTCACGTTTTTTCTGGAGCTGTGGTTGGAACGATCATGTTGAAGGCCATGAAGCAGGCTGCTCAAGGAAGCAGAGTGGTGGAAGAGATGCATGGGTGGTTTAGAATGGGCTTCCCTCCTCTTCAGTTAATATTCCTACTTGACTCACCTTGTATGCTTGTGCTAATGTGCCTGAGTAGAACAGTGTAACTTTCTGGATGTACAAGCTGATTAGTATATTTGCTTGAACACACAAATTTTCATGTTAGTATATGCTTGAGCAAGGATTTTTATTTTTGGGGAGTCATATTTGCTTTTTGAAGCTGCCCATTTCTTGATTGAGATGGGTATTTTAAAAGCTGTTAACAACTTAGAGCTTAGTATCTAAGTACTCTGCTATTTTACATGTTTTAGTCTCACCCTCTAGGATAGAGATCCTTCTTAGGTTTAGAAAGGGTTTATTTCTAGAAGTACTCTGGTCTGGCTGCTGATCCTATAGTTTTAACTTGGGGACATCTTTGTTTGCTAGTGTGTGAATGTATTTGTTCTGCCCTTCTCTCAGTAGAGACTTTCTCAAACTTGTGCTGGTCCAGCAGAAGGCAGAAACTTTTGTTTTGTTCTTCCATCTCCATGTTATCAGACTTTTAATTCTTGTTTTCATGTTTAGGGTCTTGAGGTAGCCGATAAGCTGGAAAAGGAAGGTTTGCAAAAGATCCACCTCCTGCTTTTACAATCAAAAAATTGAAATCACGTAGTCCAAAGTGGTGCTCAAATAGCTTGTCAGGTCACAGTTTCCAGATGTTAAAGATGGCAAGTTCTCAGCATTTGTACTTGGCCTGCCTACAAATGTGTTAGCAATTGTTTTCTGAATCAAACCCTCTAGTCATCCATTCCAGAAAGCTCTTATTTGAGGGATAGTGCGGATACAGGATATTAACTCTAGTTAGAGCAGCTTTCTTCCATAGAGACCTCCCAGAGTTCTGCTCTGTATCAATAGCTGCACTGAGCACACCAGGCCTTGGGAAACTGGGAGGGTGCTCAAATTGTCATCGTGGTTTTGGGTTTTGTTTCCAGACTATCTGAACCCTTATGTAGTGACATGGATGACCTCTACAAAGGCTTGGCTTTTTTTTTGTCAAAACAAGACTTTTTAAAAATGGGAAAGCAATGGAAATGTAAAAAATTTTTGATTTGCCGAACAGCAGTAGGAATACCCGCACTTGTGTGTGAAATCCTGAGTGCGGATGTGATAACACACTTGTTTAGAAAAGCTGTGTCTTGCTTAGTTATTAAAGGAAAAGCCTCAGTCTTCCCTATTCCTTGCAAACTATACTGAAAAAATAATTCATGTACTTGACTATCTTGTCTCCTTATTAAATACCAGAATAAATGTTTCTGATACACCTTTATTTTGGATGCTAATGTATACATAACAAAGCAGTATTTAAGTATATATTATATAGTAGTCTACAGGATCTTTTCTTTTAGTGGAGTGAATGGAAAGTGTGTGTTTATTTTAGATGCTTATCACCTTCTGTTCTTCTCTTCTTTGATCAACACATTCTGTATTTATGGTATTCAAACCTGGTCAGAAGACAAGGTCTGTAATTTCCTGTGGGGCTTCCTATAGGCAATCATCAGTCTGGTGTCTGTGTACTTCAGTTACTGATTTATTACTCAATTTTGTGATACAATATAATCTTCTCTTTAAGATGCTAGAATGGAAGTTGGTCACGTTTGCAATTTGCAAATACAGCCTGGGTGCCTGAGGTGTAGCTGTTACTGAAAGCAGTGTCTATTGATCTCATGGACCCGTGCTTTAATACTTACTCTTAGGTGCTGAGAAAGTGAGGAAATGAGAAGTGCCACCTTTTTCTCCTTGTTTAGCAACTCAGTAACAGAGGAATATATTATCCCCTGAATTCAGTTTCTGTCATGATGAGATTATAATTTCTTCTTGTAGAGTTCCTGCCTCATTCATGCAGAAGGTAAAAAGTTGGCTCTAAATAACCCTAGAGTCCTATTGACAGCAACACACTCCATTGTCTTAAGGTCACTCTGGTGATGCTGACTTGTTGCCTGTTTCTGGGCTGCTGTGCAAGTCTGTGAAAGAGGGAGAAAGTGTAGTGCGTCAGCTTGTTCATGCGATAATTGAATGTTTTTCCTTCTTGTGA
>NW_010174180.1:29647-45268 GCF_000695765.1 Mesitornis unicolor | reverse complement strand
GAAAGAGTGGAGAACTTGTTGGCTGCCTAGCTGACAGGTGTAATTGGAAATCACCCTGCATGTGGGGTATTTGCAAGCATAGAAGAAAAGACTATCAAGAAACTAAGAAATGGCAATGGTGATAAGTGATACCAGCATAAAGGTGGCGGAGAGAGTGTTTGATAAACAATGCTTGTTGTTTACCTCAAGTAATGGAAGTGTTTTACAGATATCAATACAGAAGAAAACTTCTTGGCCAAAGGGGTAGCATGAGAGAAAATTAAAGTATGGATTTTGAAAACTTAAAAAGTGTACGTAGTGAAAGTGTGTGGTGTGTCTTTCCACATAAAGGGATTAAGGAAAGTATCCTAGGTAAGGTGTTGAAATTGAAGGCATCAACTTAGTTTGGTAAACAGAGGGGGGTGGTGGTGTGTCACAAAGATACAAAAAGAAGGGAGTGATTAGCCTGAAGTGATGGGCTAGGAGAATTATCAGTACTTCAGAATGAGGCAGAACTGATTTGTTAATTCCTCAGGTAACAACTTTTGAAGCAGTTGAGATGATGGATAATTTTTTTTCATCTGTGGGTGGATAAGAACAGTTGTATTTTAGAGGGAGTAAATTAATCTCCCTGATGTAGAAATAGTTTAGGTACTAAAGTGTTAAGGATCAGTGATAAAATCATGCCTATGATAGAGTTCAATCTGAAGTTTTAAGAGTGCGGTGGTATCACCTCAGCAGCCAAGAAAGGAGATGGAAGTAAATGTGTGGGCAGAGAGACAAATGGGAGCCAGTGTTTTAATGTGGACAGAACAGATCGCTTGTGTGAGCTGTCAGTTTGAGTTTAATTATTGTTTCTCCAATTGTATATTAAAATATCTAGAAATAGAGGGAGAAAAAGAGGAGACTAAGGATGGAAGCCACTAGAGACATTTTAGAGAGTAACAGAGTAAAACTGAAGAAAAGTTTAAGGTGATAGACTAACCAGGAGAGGACACTATGGTAGAAACTTAAACAGCAGTCCACTTTTTTAGCAGAATCGGCTTTGTGTTCAGGGCATAGGAAGATGTGGACTGAGTGCCTTAATAACTTTGTTTGGGAAGAGGGTTTTGGAAACTAATGTGCTGACATGAAAATTTATCATTGAAGGTCTACAGATAAAAATTAAAGAAAGACATTTAAGACATCCGTTTTCCATCATCTTGGAAAGAAAATAAGGGAAGAAGGGTAATTGAAAGTGCAATTAAGATTAAGGGAGTTTAAGATGGCTAGATTATGGCACGTTTGTACTTTCAGGAAAAGGAGCTAGGAGGATACAAGAGGCTGGAAAGAAAATAGATAAGGAAAAGTGAATGTGTTGAATGGGAGCACACATAGAAAACTTCTACCCTTGCAACAAGAAAGGAAGAGACTATTGTAGAACAGGGGAAGGAAAGGTATTATCTTATTTGGGCCTTTTCCTTTTGGAAGAAACTGGCAGTCTTATGCAGGGTAGATATCAAAGGAGGAAACAGCTTGACTTTGTCTAATATGTTGAAAAACGGGACTGGGGAATGGTTCATTCAGCTGGCTGTGCAGAGCTGGGTGATGGGAAGGTTACATGCAGGCACAGGTGATGGGTCAGGGGTTTTGTGTGTTCTACTGAGTATGACTTGTTTCGTGAAGTATGTGTTGCCTGTTGTTATACCTATGAATAAAACAGTGCTGCTTGTGAATTTAGTATGAATTAATATAGAGTAAATCAGAAGAATCCATACAAATTCTCTATTGGTTTGAATATGGAGACAGTCCTTTGCTGGCTTCACAGTACTCACCTTGTAAAACCAACAGATTTGCCCTGTGATCTCATTTAATACAAAGGTCTGCAATAACTATCACCCCCAGTTTTGGTGCTGGCATGCAGCAAGAAGTGGTTCTCCTGCAGTTGTGTATTTCTGAAGAATATATATATATAAAGACTAAAACACATTTCATGAGGAGCTCCTGAATATGCTTCTCTCCTAAGGTGGGGTGGCTGCAGGAGCAACTCAATCTCCTCCATCTGCCCCCAGTAAGAAAAAAAAAAGACTGTGTGTCTGTTTGCCTGTCTCTTTTTTTTGGAACAAGTGAAGTCATTGCTAAACCAGTGGCTTGAGAACAATCTTTCCTGGGACTCTGTCCAGGGCTCTACAAGAATATAGAGCTTTAGTCAGGCTTACAACAAAACCAGGGACAAAGAGTGGATCTTCACTGGCAGTGACTCTTTTCCACTCTGAGAATGTGGAGCTGGTTTATGGTGGACAGTGCCAGTGGCACCTGTGAGTCTGTGGTCCTTCAGTCTGACCATCATGCGAATGAGGAGGTTATTTTGCAGCCGAATGAGATGAGGTTTGTTCTGGGTGGCAGTGGATGCATTTGTTGTGGTTAGGTGTGAATAAGCCCTTATGTTCATGTGCTGACTGAGTGTTAGGGCAGTTCGTGGTAAAATGTAAGAGTAGAAGTGTTCATGAACACAGAGGATAGACTTGTCCTCTGACCTGAGGGAGCCTTTTCCCTCTCCCTCCCTGCCCTTCTGTCCCAGCTGTCAACTGCAGAATCCTTTTGCTTGACTGCATTCTGCTTCAGCTGGCTTGATTGTGTTGGATTATAAAGCAAATACTTATAAAGTGCCTGTTTATTGGTATTTGTGTCACGATTAAAGAAGGAAGTGTACAGATTGAACAACAAGCTTCTGTAGAGCTTCCAGAGATTCTTCAGACAAATCAAAGTCTTTATTTTTGGCATGATGATAGAAAGTAGAACAGGTCCCTTGTTCGTTCCTGTTTATACTGTTGACGCGTTACCACTTTTTCACTCTCGGTGATTTGTTTTCTTCCTTGTCTGGATGGTCTGATTTTAGCATTTCTGAGTAAGCTTCTCTTTCATATGTTGGTCCCATGAATCAGATTGATCCCCTTCAAAGTCAGGAGTTTCTGTAGATCCTGCTAATGTTCCCCCTGCATATTCAGTTACTTCACTGCAGCTTTTTCTCTGCCTTCTGCTCAATGAAAAACAGAGGTGTATATTCTGCTGGATACTGTGATTAAATCCACAGAGGACACTCAAAGTACTCTAGCAGTAAAAAGAAATACGTTCACAAAGGATTACTGTGTATATGGAAAGCAAGGCAGAGAGAAGACTCAATCTCCTGAGTCCTAAAAATAAGTAAAAACTTTGAGGCTATTTCAAACTTGAGGGGAGGAAGTGCTGTAGCTTCCAGCGAAAACAGTCAAAAACTCAGAATTTTTTCAGCTTCTCTGTTCCTTGCGTCAGAATTCTAGTGCTTGTATACCTTGCTAATCTGGGGTAAAGATGAGATACATACGACAGAGGATAAAATGGTTGGAAACTGTCAGCTGCTTGGAAAAGATTTAATGCACTTCAGAGCTTGGGGAAAAGAAAATTTAAGTAACTGACTCAGCAGAGCATAAATGACCTGATTTTTGCTGCATTGTGGAAGACAGTAACATGCAGAAACAGCACTTGGAGATGGTTCAAAGATTACTTTGCTGGAGAGTACGTTACTGTAATATTCCCACAGAATATAAACGTCTAGAGCAGTACCACATCTCGCCTGTGTACTTTGGCACTTGCTTTTTTTAAACTGCTGCTTACTGGGAGCCACTACTTTCCACACAGCCTTCTAAGCAGAGGCCATTACCTTCCCAGGACATGCCCCAAATGAGCAGCAATAAACTGAAATCTGTCTCCCCAGATGCTCCGTTGTGAAATATGGGTGTTGTCCTCTGGCTTTCCAGTCTGGAAACGAGTGACGAAGTGGAAAGCCTCACTGCAGTGCTGACTTGGACGTGACTCTGGTACTTTCTGTGCACTTTACACTACTGCATTGTTTGGTCCAAAGGTTTTTGTCTCAAGGTGTTGGCTTATGGCAAGCTTGTACTTAATTTTTGTTCGTTACTTTAAACTTGCACTTCTAAGCAATGGAAATACTTTTTATTTAAAAGGATTTAGTTTTGTAAAAGCCTGCTTCCATATATAAAATATGTAAATTTTTTTTTGTAGTTAAGTGCTATGCTAGGAATTGCCTTTAATGTGAAATTCATTTACAGGAGTGCTAGAATAAAAAAAAATAGAATATTTTCTATACTTTAGACTTAAAATAACAGGAAGCACAAGTCATTTTGATCATATGGATCTGGAAGTTGCTATTTTGGCAGCTTCTCTAGAGAAAGCTGCTTTAGTGTGTAACAGCATCCTGGAGGTCTTTGCGCTTCAAGTTCTTTCCTGCTGGTAGATGACTTCTCCTTGTTCTCCAAGGATTACGCAGATTAAATAACTAGATATTGTTTAGCATCCTTTAGCTACAAGACGAAGCAGTGCTCCCAATTGAGCGTGCCCCTGTCACTTGCACATGTTCAGAAGACGGATAACAATGAAATGCTGGGAATAATTTGTATCTAAAAGATAGATGTACAGCTTCTTACAGTTCCATATTCAAGCTAGGCAGTTGAAGCTGAGCAGAGCAGCCACAGTTGCAGGGAGCTCAGAGCAGGGTAACTGCTTGCAAATGGAACTGGTGTGGAAACCTGTGTTCGTTCAGTATCTGGTTATACTCCTGTTGATGCCCTAGTCAACTAGATCCAAGCTAGTGTGAATGTATCTGAACTGTGTTCACACTTCCAGCTTCAGTGTTGACCTACTTCACAGCTTCATCAGGAATAAAAGCAGAGAGCTATGCTGGGTCCTTTAGAACTGACTGGGAAGTCCCAAGTATTTGATTTTTTATGGCATTTCTGAGAATAAATTTTCCATTTATGCTGAAGAAAAATCGCTTTGTAGCTCTCTAGATCATCTGAACTCCCTCAAGGAGCTAGAAGGATCAGCTCAACTTCAGAGACGCAGAATATAGGCAAGTGGATGCAGTTGTTTATTTAAGCATAGTATTTTAGAAATTCAACTTCCAGAGCTTGGATGCTGGAAGAATGACTGAATGTCTGCGGTGTGTTTTGTGTATCTCCATCAGTCTGGTCACTCACAGTCTAGTTATTGCTGTTTATATAGACTATGACTTATATTAGAAATACATACACATTTTATATGTGTGGGTATGTATTTATGGATGTGTGGGTATATAAAGATAATTGTATAGTATTTTTCTCTATATATTTATAGCATTAAAAAAATAATTCTCCTGGCTTGTACCTGTTAAGAAGCTGTACAGCGAGGGAAGGACGTCAGCGTGGTACTTGTTCTCCATCCGAACAGTGGCTGTCCAGCATGAGGAAAGCTGTGCCAGAAGACTTCTATCCACAAGCAACTGCTCGGTGTTTTTCTTGTGATGGTGGGGAGGAACAGCTGGGCTTTACACCTGTCAAATCCACTTGGCAGCTAATTTCAAAAGCCACCCACTGTTAAAAAATCTCCACTGCTCTTCTGTGCATTAATGAGTTGTCAGCTGTGCGATACTGAAGCACTGCTCTCTTCATGCTGATTTGAGTAAGATGAGTTATGGAAGGTGTAATTAGAGTTGTGTGAGTTTCTTCTCCTTCCCCAGAATTCCAGCAGCTGCTGCAGGGCTTCATCACGAATCCTGTTGTATGCTGTGTGAAGTCTCAATATCTGCCTTAAATGTATAGCAGCATGGAGAACCCACCCAAAATGCGAAAGCACCTTTTCAGAAAGTGTTTCAGTAGTTTGCACATGACAATTTGGATACGTACGGTCTTGTGCGAACAGAGTCTGTTCATTCTTATTTTGCAAAGTACTGAGATTCTGAAGAAAGCTTTTTTGATGGTGCTGAGAAAGTATATACTTCAGTTCCACCTGAATTTTGGTTAATGACACATGTAAACAAGGCAACTGTTTCTTCTAAGGTCTCCTTTTCTATAGAGTGCCTCCGCAGGGCATTTTTGTCATACTGTGATTGCATTGCTTTTGTCGTCTTCTCAGCCTACCACAGCCACAGAATAGGCACCTGTGAAACAATATTCTCTTGATTTCTGGGCATTTCTTGTAGAGTTTTACTTTTTTTTTTTTTGGCAGTAGCAACAGGTCTTGTCACTGAGTGTGATCTTTTATAATTTTGAACAACCCGAATAAGTGATGGAAAAAAGTCACTTGTGTTGCTAGATTCAAAAAGACAATTGACAACAGGGGTTTGGGAGAATACACAGAGGAGGAAGATGTTTTAGTCCTTTGAGCCCTTGGGGTGTGGAAAAGGATGTGTGAATATTTGGGATAATAAGGAAATGGATTTGAAAAAAAAGATAGTTTCTTTTACCTTGTGAGGTGAATATGATCCTCATGTCACTGGTTAGGCTGTTGGGAGGGAAAGGTTGTCTCCTTTATGTGATTTTGGCAGAGACTGGAAAGAAAAAGAATGTCACCTCTGCAGCCTGGAGTTGGAGCTCAGTAGCGCTATGGTAGTAATTTTTAAATGCTTCTGTTTTGCAAGCAGGTTTAAAACAAAACAAACCAAAGACCTAACTTCCTTTCAGCTCAATCTGTTACGGATGTGGTTTCATAATGAATTTAACCAATTTCTCACTGATGCTGAAAGGGACAGTGCTACTACCTTCCCTTTTTGGTGCTTTGGCTTAAACCCCCCTAAATTTCCCTTAGATCTGCAAGCTCTATTCTCTAGGGTTCTCTACGGTTGCACTCATGATCCACCCCACCCAGTTACAACAAAGTATTTGACATTATTGGTTATGCAAAGCTCTTGTGAAGTAAGCAGGGGGAGGATGAAGTGCTGCTGCTTATTGCTATTGTGCATTGTCTGTACTTGAATAGTATTGATCACTTCTATTTTATTATATATTTTGATTTCATTCTCCTGTTCTGTGCTCTTAGGGTTTTGCATTTAAAAAAGATTTTGAAATGAGATCTTGGTAGTCAGGTTCTGTTAACAGAAACTTGTTTTGCTGACAGATGTCGCTGGCCTTCAGTTACACTAAGACTGAATCGAGTACTTGTAGTACTTGTACTTCTTTGTCATAGGTGCTAAAGTGTTTTACATGGGTTGTGTATGATACATTTATCATGAACAATCTGTGTTTTCATGTGACAGTTTTTTAGACCACCATAAACTTACATACTACTTAAATTGTCCTCACAATGGTTTGATGTTGTCCGTCTAGTAAGTTTACATTTTTAATTTATCTTAACTTCCGGGGGAAAACTGAACATAGGAAAGAAGTTCAGGAACCAGCCTGTCAGCTCCAGGTGTTGAAGCTGCGTGAAGAGGGTAGCTGGAATAGAATCTCTATTTTTTACTTTTAGTGGTCTAAATTTTCTGGTAACATTCATTTTTTTTTTGATAAAGTAACTGTCATTCTTATTTTCTGAAAAACAAAATCCTCAGCAGTAAAACCAGTATGTCCTCTATTCCTGTCTTCACTGTCACAACAGCAGTGTCCTGAAATACTTGCCAGTTCCTTTCAGCTGTATGGGAGCACGTTTGCATGGGAACACATGTTACTTTATGAACTTGACGTTGCAGCATTTATGTTTACATGGATTTCATCGGTGTTTCTGAAGCCCTTCTCAGATTTTGGTGGCTCTGAGTGTGCCCCAGCTGGCAGGAGGAACAGAAACATTGGCTGGCCACAGGTCGTGCCATTTGTGATGAGAATTAGAACATGCTTAGGTAGTAACCACAGGTAAACTGGAGTTGAGGAAGTATTGGTGGCGAGGCGGATAGAGAAGGAAGCTCCTGAAGGCACAGGTTTTCGGCTTCTGCTGAACAGTTTTCTTTCTTTTTTAATAAAAGAATAAAAAACAGTTTTTATTTTACGTGCCACATCCAATTGCCTGCAATGGGTTCAAACTCCATTTTCTCTGTGAGGACATAAAGGCCATGGCTGGGAGCATATTGTTTTGCCACTTCCTTTCTTGTACCCTTGGGTTAACGTCCTTCCAGCTGCTGGCCAAACCAGGAAGTTGAGTCAGGGGTTGAAATGGTAAATACAGTTTCAGTGACTTGTTAAAAGAAAAAGCAAAAACAAACTGAAGATGCTGGTGTTTATCTTTGCCATGTGTGTCCTGTTAGGATGATGTCAGTCTTAAAGGCATAAATAGTTTAATTTTTTTGAATTCATCAGGTGTTGAGAAACAACCACTTTGTCATATGTGTGGTTTTACAGCACTTCTGCTTTTCTACCCTCTGTTGCATGGAATATTCACATAAATGGGGGACGGACATACTGTGAAGTTTGGGTTTGTTTGTTCCCCCCCCATCTTATCTGCGTTTCCTTACAATAAAGCTCAGGCCCACTTCAACAATAGTTATTGGTAATTCTTTAAGATAGTTTATCTTACTTAGTATGCATTGCATGTTTAAAGCATTATTGCATAGAATGTCTTTAATACCGGAAAGTGGATCGGTATTAAGAACTGTGAATTTACAGCTGTATGTAGTCTATAGGAACCAAAAGAGTTTCAGAAAAAATATTAATGAGACTGACTTTCTAAACAGTCAGAGTAGTCTACTACTGATTAGGGAATGAGTCTTTGTTTGAAAAGAATATCCTTTAGCTGCAATTAATATTTTACTAGAGAAATATGGCTGACCTCATATAACCCTGAGTAAGTCTGACTTCTTATTTACAGATAGGTGAATTATTAACAAAATTAATGGTACATTGTTTATTTTTTGTCTACTGACTGTCATAGGGTCTACACCAATCATGGGTAGAAAAAAGTATTTTATTAAGCTTTTTGGTCTTTTATTAGTTGCTTTTGTGTTCCATTTTGATTGCCTTATAAAAAAGACTTGGTCCATTAGTTAAGCAATTGTTAGACATTTAGATGAAACCTCTCAATATTCAATTTTTAACAGAACTGTTTAAGAAAAAAAGTAACTTTTAAGTGTAATGCATCGTTCTGAGAAACTCTTGACAGTATTTTAATTTGAAATTTCTCATCAATTTTGAAACCAAGTAATTGGGTAAGTACCTTATTTCTTTTAATAAATGATGCAGAGTTACATTGCTGTTCATGGCTTCAGTATCAGATGGCTTTGAAAAATCCTTGCGTATTTTGCTGAGGGGCTTTGCTGGGATTTTAAATGCATATACTGAATTGCTACAAACTATATTAGTACCATCACCATAGGAATAAAATACTGATTTGTAGGACTGCCTGAATGGATTCCTTTGGAATCACTGAAGCATTCAGCTGAATCCTGGAATAAGCTGAATAATACTCCTAATCATTGGTTGATGAGTTTAGCTATTTTGAAAATATAATAATAAAGTTATGTATTAATATGAATGGGATAAAAATCCACATATGCACTTTATAGAAACTTTTTACATTACTTTTGTATTTAAGGATATAACTGGCTTTTTAGACAACAACATGTGTACTTGGTGTGTTTCTCTGGAATAGGCTATATTTGTTCTGACTAGTGCTCTAAGTGAGGCTCAGTTACCAAACTAAAGGCTGTTGATTTTTGTTCCAGTATTTTTATTTGTCCAGGTATGATTTTGCTTTACAGTACTTTTACTATTCTAAATTACAATGCTTTTAGTACTCTTAGTACTTCAAGTATGATAAATATTCATAAAACTTTTTTATTGCTTTTAAATTTAAAGCCAACTTCTCTTTTGTAATATGACTCTCTGAAGTACTGTAGAAGTGCCGGGATGTATCTTCGTAGCTTACAGAAAGGACAGTTTGAAGATGCACCAGAATATATTCCCTTGCAGGAATCTTAGTTGTGGGCTGTGTACATGAAGAGGTCTCACCTCCTCTGTAAACTGCTTCTGCACAGTTGCCAGGATCAGATCCTTGCTGAAGTTTGAGGCAAGATGCTGATGGTTTTAGTCCTGAAGACTGGGCAGCACCTCCAGCTTTCAGAATGTCTCCTTCTGCAGATTATGTAGGACAGACCTCATTGAAGTGGCTTTACTTTTTGGGTGAGAAGCATTTACAGGGTAACTTGAGAGCTGGTAAAGAATGCGCTTATTAGTCCCTTATTGCCAAGTAGTTATAGGTATTTGTGCGCAGTCATCTCCTAAGACTCGTGGTGCAATTGATTCGTGTGGGGAGAACTAGAAATGTTTGGGGCAATTTATTGATGATTATGGGGGAATTAAGTCAGAGAAGTCTTTGAAAGTAACATAAAACTGAAATTGAATCACCATGTGCATTTATTTATCAAGTACTTCAGGCTTTATGGATGTTTTCGTACTTCATAGTAAGTCACTAGCTTCTGTCCTGTGGAAAAAAAGCAGTTACGGGTTAGAGGTTGTATCAGAACCTGATTGTAGCAAACTGTGACTTCTGTCAGGCATCCCCTAGACAGACAGAATTGTGTGAACCTCCACTAAATGCCATCAAGTTTGCCTGTGAAGGGAACTGCAAACAGCAGGCACAATCTTTTAATCAAGATTGGTGCAGTCCTAGCAGAATGATGTGTTTGCCTTGATTTGCAGGTTGGAGGGACTGCAGGTGATTTTTGTAAGCCTGACCAGTATGTGTACTATATAGAGAACCTGTTGTGAATATTCACTACTTTTCCTCCCTCTCTAAAATGTGATCATGTGGAAATGCAGCTCTGCTGTCTGTCTGAACGTGCAGCAATTCCCGTTTCCTTTAGACATGCGTAGTCTTGGGGCTTTTCTTAGGGAAGAATTTATGCATTCTTCCGTATGCTTTTTTATTAACAATTTTGATTTTCTCTTTTTTATATGTAACCTATATCTTGGCAGTTAATCTGCACGTATATATGCTGTGGTATTCATACTACTAGAAGGTTATGCTTATTGAGGGACTTGATGGCATTCTTAATTGATCATATGGTTTTCCTATGCCAAGCTCTTTTCCTGTGTTACTATCAAAATGCCCAGTGACCTGTGATTAATCATATTTCGACACATGGCTCTGAAATTACTGCCACTGCCGTGTCGATGTCAACATCTTTGGCTGCTGCAATTGCCCAGTCTTTTAATGACAGATGTACTTGGAGTTCCTTCAGTACAAATGACATTATTTGCACTCCTAAGTTTGTATACCAGATTCTTCATTAGAAGAACCACTGTACCTTTTATTGGGCCTTTTAAACCCTCCTCTGAATATTTAACCCAAGTGTCCTTTTGAAGTGGCAAAATGACCAGCGTTATCTTCTTAAATGTTACAAATGCATGTTCAAAGTACAAACGAAAGCAGGAAGGGTGACTGTTCCGCATGTCCGTGCAGGAGAGATTAATGCTATTGGATACAGTTTGACTGTCCATTTTGGTAATACTGTGCATGGCATCTTATCTATCAAGAGAACTAGAAAACTGTAAGTTGTTGTGTGCCTACCTGCCCTGCCCTAGGTCTTTCTGTTTGGGTTATTTTAAGCAAATTTATGTACTAGAGGAGACAGACTGGCTTTTTTCCTGGATTTACAGGATTCTGAACTCTTCTTTATATATATTAATGGTATTTTAACATATGCTTTAGTATATGTTTTTACACTATGGCACTGATTTTTTATTCTTTTTTTTTAATCTAAGTAATTTAGTGATATAAAGAAAGTACAGGTCTGTCACTTAGCTCTGGATGGCTTTTTTGGCATAATGAGTCTGCAGAAGGTAGTCGTTACTTTGTTGAGGAGGTATTTTTCTTTAACTTATATAGACCTTTTTCAGTGGCTTTAACCAGGGTCTTAGCACATGTACATTGTGAATTTAAAGCACTAGTTGCAGTTTGCTTTCTTAGTCCAGTTTCAGTATAGTTCTTTTAACTAATGTAATCCAGATTTTTGCTTGTTGCCTTCAGTTTGTCTTTGAAATGAACTGAAGGATCTGTTTATTTTCATAAATGAGAGATGAAGATGGAAGATAACAGAAAAGTCATGGCAAGATTTATAAAACACAGTAAATTCTGAATACTGTTGTTCTCTTGGCCAGCAGTAACATTTTGACCATAAAAAGTAAATGGAGAAAACCCAGTAACTGTTTGTATCAGATTTCATATGGAAAATAAGCCATTAGGCCAAAGCAGATACTTGCTTCTCTTGAAATTCTCTTTGCAACCATGATCCAAAACTGTGAAGAGCCAAAGAATATTGGTAACCATGTATGCAGGTAAAACCAGTAATGTTGACTTATGAGAAACTGAGGTTTATTTTCAATTTCCAAGGTAGATAGGAGAATGTGGGCATTAACTACCCACAAATTAACTGTAATAAGTAAGGTTAATCAGTTTTTTAAAATCTAAAGCAATGTTGTGTTCAAGCAGCCTTACCATCACAGTAGTAGAAATAAGAAATAAAAAAAAAATCCATATGCAAAATGATTTTCAATCCTGTATGTTTTCAACTGTTGTAACTCTAGACCAGTGGTTTTGTTATGCTCTTCAGGTAATTTATTCTGCACAGATTTTTAATTT
This sequence comes from Mesitornis unicolor, assembly GCF_000695765.1. Classification (NCBI taxonomy): domain Eukaryota; kingdom Metazoa; phylum Chordata; class Aves; order Mesitornithiformes; family Mesitornithidae; genus Mesitornis; species Mesitornis unicolor. The sequence continues at coordinate 32,929 of NW_010174180.1, read as the reverse complement.
TTTTTCCTTCTAGTGTTTTGGCTGTCCTGTGTCAGAAACTGTAGCTTGGAGTCCTCTTTACTGAATGTCCCCCCACCCTTCTCCCTCGGTGGCTTTGATCAGTTCACCAGACCATGTTTCTGTCTCTTTTGCTGTGCAGACAAAACCTGTGTTAGCTTTGTTCTTTACATTTTACTGCTCACTGACTTGCAGGTTGGTTGCTCTCTGAGGGATGAGCTTGCAAGTGGGAGCCCGTGTAGAGTGAGGGAAATAGTTGCAGTCAGGAACTGCACTAAGTGATGAAATTCCTTAGCAAAAATGTCATCTTTATTCTTCATGTGGAGAAAGGCCAGAGTTTCCGCTACATGGACGCAGTGGTGTTCTGCTTTGAGATTAACAGAGCAGTTCACAGATCTAAGTCATTTCTCCAGTCTCATGCGAGGACATATAATTTTATTACTGAGAAGCCATTCTCTTGAGTAGTTTTGTGGAAGAAGGTGAGTTCAGTTGTGATTTCTTATCCCCAGGCATAGAGATAACCAAGAAGACTTCTCTCCCTTCCCCCCCACCGTCTCATTTTGGCAGATTTCCACATCTGATAAAATTTTAGCAGTCATCCAAAAATTTGGCTCTATGTTATTCTCTAATTCCTCTTTTGTCTACTGGGATTGCTGCTCATCTGGGAAAGGAGAATTCAGTCACTTTTTCTTTTGCCTCCTGGATGTGCTGCTTGTTTTGAGACAGGAGGTTGTATTTCAGTGTTTGAAAGGAGATACCATCAGTAACAGGATAGGTGTGAAAGCAGTAGAGTTGTCTACTTGAACTGCTCATATTTGGTTCCAAGCTTTGACTGGTGCCTGGTTTAATTCTCTGCTGCTGTTTGGTAACAGTGCAAGCAATGCTGGTGCTTGTAGAGCTGTCTGAGGGGCTTGTCTTGGGATGGGGGCTGTTTGCAGGGAAAAAAAGGAATGGGGAATTCATTAGCAAAGAAAAAGAAAAAGAAGTTTGGTGTGAGGGGAACAGGGAAAAGAATGTAAACAGTGTAATTGTGCTGTTTTCCATTTCTTCTGGTTGTTTTGGTTTTCTCCTGTTTCAGCATCAGCTTTTGTTTGTCTGCATTGAATTTGTTGGCATATAAGACTCAGTCTCCAGAAGATGCTAACTTATTCTTTTCCTACCTGTAGCCAGAGTGAGCATAAGCTTTTTCAGGCAGGTGACTGACGGAATATAAGGTCATCTTCCAAATTCAGAGAACGGTTGCAGGAGCTGACTGGTGTCAAAAGGGGGAGTCTTTGTTCTCCCTGTTCTCTCTCTCAGGAGAGACTGAAGGTGATTCAAATGATTCTGCTCTTTCACCAGAGCACATAGATCCTAGCTGCTGAGAAAACAGAATAATTGAGTGTCTTGTGGTAGCTGTTGTTTCTGCTTCACCTTTGAAAGAGGGATTACTGCTGTCACAGAAGATTGCAAATCAGAAAAGGATGGAGTCCAGTGGGTTTTTCCTTTTACTGCTTTGTGGTGATGTTTTCATGCTGTTATTTTTGTCGTTCTTGGAGGAAAGGATAGGAGAGAATCCCTTGCCCTGGTTCCAGGTGGGGTATTGAATTGAGTGGCTGCTGAAAGGAGTATATGTAGGATTGTTTGCATAGTCCGTGATTATCAGTGATGTTCAGAGCTGCATCAGAGCTGTCGGAAGGAAAACTGAAAGCAGGAAATCCCCCACGCTACTTCTGCGTAACAAAGACTGAGGAACTGGGTGAGGGTCACAGGCAGAGCAGTGTTATCCTTTCACAGATTCTTCACAATATAATCTAGGTTTGAGGAATCGCTGATCCATTTTCTGCAGTTCTTATAGATTCCTCACTTCAAACACATATGATGCCAAAGGGATACACTATTCAGCTTCATTCTCCTCTTCATCCCCAGTTCTGTTGCTCATTTTGCCAAGTCTTGTGCAAGGATCCATTTCACAAGACTGATGGCTGTAGTGAGGTCATATCAGCCAGATTGGAGATGTTCTTCATGTAATACAGAGAAAGCTTTTCATTCTCAGTATCTCCTAACCCTGTAGGAACTGAGCAGCGAGCCTCACAACCTCCTCTTAAGTGGTTTTAGAAGAAGCTCACCAGATTTCTGAGGAAATTCACAGTTGTGTATAGCAATCTTGTGATGAGTTACTTCCTGTGGCCATAACAGATAAAAGGTCCTTTGGGCCCCACTTTGAATCCTTTGCACATGGGGCGGTTTGCTGGGGCAGTGTGTAGAACATGCCCTTTGAGGTCAGGCACAGGGCTTAGAATACAGACACCTCGTCCTCTGCCACCTCCTGATTGCTAGAGATTTGTCTTAAGAGCAGTGCTTCTGTTTTTCTCGTTTCCTTTAAGGTTTCTCACTAGCTACAAATCTCACTTCTCAAAGTGTTCCCCTTGTGGGAACTCTGGTTCCACAGTCTGCTGAGAATTCAGCTTCAGTAACCTTAATCTTGTAGAGAAACTCGAAACCATAATAGTCTAGACAAAAAAAAAAAGCAAAGTAAACGTTACAAATTTAGACACAATCTGTCAATGTGCCATTTGCTCCTTGTCTCTCATTCCCTTGACCATTCCTGAGAACCATTTGGTATTTATTCAGTGTCCTGGATCCTCTGGTGCTGTTCAGCTGTGTTGCCATGGTGCTGGTACCTGCTGCGTGTATAGGGTGTGTGCATTCCACAGTCAGCTTGTGTTCAGTCACCTGACACGAGTGCAGGCTCCATGGCTGAAATGCAGGCCTTTCCCATGTCTTTGTTGCTGCTGTGCCTTTGTTGCAGGTTTGCTGTCTGGCTGGTAACAAAGCTGCTGGAGGGCCTTCAGTGAAAGGAAGTGGTTTGTGGCTGCCTAACCTCTCCTATCTATAGCCTTGTCCCTGCGCAACTGGAGATGCTGGCAGAGTCTCTTGCTTGCTGTGAGTCATGGGTTGACTATTCTGTGATGCTCTCAGGTATCCATGAACGGGAGCTGACTCCCCACAGAATCCCATTTGGGGCTGGTGGTGCAATCCCCAATGTGCTGTGCTCTGACACATCACACAAATGAAAGACATCTCTGGGAGGAGCATTCACTGGAACTTCTCTGGACTTCAGTATTGCCACAAAGCCCGTCACGCTCCTGTGACGTTGAATGTGATGTTCAAGCCTCCTGTTAGTCTTCAGTTTGGCAGGGAGGACCATTGTTTGGATGAGGGCAGTAAGTTACTCAGTGAGTATAAGCCATTCTCAGAAATATATTTTAAAGGTTATTGTTTTTTCGGAAGGTATTTTCCCTA